>NC_067474.1:10337500-10637500 GCF_947179515.1 Apodemus sylvaticus | reverse complement strand
CGGAAGGGATGTATGCACAGGAATTTTACTAAGAAAGATGAAATGACACTGAGAAAAATGTCAATTGTCAGTTTCAAAATATATTGTCTCTTGCTGGAGGTTGTGTGGGGTGATGGAAAAGAGAGCTTCCTAATCCAAATGACTTATTCCTCAGAACTCTGGACTGAATGAGAACATGTGTTTCTTTAAGGCACCCCAAATCTGAGAACAGACTGTATAGCAGAATAACAAGTTCCTTCATTGGACAGAAAAGGACAGAACATGGCTAGTTCTGGAAATCAGCTTCCTGTCAGTCTAGAGACAGGACCTCCTGACAGGTAGATGAGGAAGGGCCTCACCCTCATCTTCCACATTTGCACAACTTCCCTCTTTTTTAGCCTTTCTACTTAACTCTCTGGTGGCCAGCCCTCTTCCCTGCCTTATTTCCTTTTAACACTGGACACACCTTCCCCCATTGCTTCTTATTAGTCTTCCCTAGAGACAGAAGTGGAACAATCACAAAGTGTGTTTCCAGGAGGGGATCACTTCAGGAGGGGGTCACTGCAGGAGGGGACCATTGCAGAAGGGGGTCACTGCAAGAGAAGACCACTGCAGGAGGGGATCACTGCAGAAGGGGGTCACTGCAGAAGGGGGTCATTGCAGAAGGGGGTCATTGCAGAAAGGGGTCATGGCAGGAGGGAATCACTGCAGGAGGGGGACACTGCAGGAGGGGGATCACTGCAGGAGGGGGTCACTGCAGGAGGGGGATCACTGCAGGAGGGGGTCACTGCAGGAGGGGATCACTGCAGGAGGGGGATCACTGCAGGAGGGGGTCACTGCAGGAGGGGACCACTGCAGGAGGGGGATCACTGCAGGAGGGGGATCACTGCAGGAGGGGGATCACTGCAGGAGGGGGATCACTGCAGGAGGGGGATCACTGCAGGAGGGGACCACTGCAGGAGGGGGTCACTGCAGGAGGGGGATCATTGCAGGAGGGGGATCACTGCAGGAGGGGGATCACTGTAGGAGGGGACCACTGCAGGAGGGGGTCACTGCAGGAGGGGGTCACTGCAGGAGGGGGATCACTGCAGGAGAGGACCACTGCAGGAGGGGTCACTGCAGGAGGGGTCACTGCAGGAGGGGTCACTGCAGGAGGGACCACTGCAGGAGGGCGTCACTACTGTTTACTTGAGGTCTATTGCTCTCAGCATCAAAAACAGTACTTGAAACATAGTTGCCATTTGTGGAATAAATTGTTACATATGTACAGAAAAGTTTAGCTAAGAGAAAAGATGAGACATATTTGGAGAATTCTATTCTCCATGGAGTAATCATGTTTCATGTATTTTTGACTATGCATGAGGGATAAATTTGAAATAAATATTTGGGGTTCTACAATTCACTTCTGCCTCGATGACACAGTGAACAGCCCTGAGTGCCTTGTACAAAGGTTCAGTTTCCATTCATTGCTATATTATCATACAGTTTGTGAGACTCTCATAATGTCCCAAATAAGGTATTCAGTTATGATTTGTTGAACGAATGAGAATTTTGGTGTCAGCCCTTAAAAATCTATTTTTTTTTTATTTTGATTTATGAGTCTGCAAGTGTCTGTGCCTGTGAGCACAGAGCCTGAGGGAAGAGGAGGAGAACACTGGATCCCCAGGAGCTGAGGGAAGAAGAGGAGAACACTGGCTCCCCAGGAGCTGAAGCTACAAGCAGCTGTGAGCTGCCTGACGTGGGTACTGGAAGCTAAATTCAGTTTTCTGCAAGAGAAGTACATGTACTTAGCCATGTGCTTTTGGCCCCAGGCCATGTCTCTATCTCTTATCTCTTTTAACTGCTGTCCTGCAAAGCTTCTTAGACAGAGAGCCCTTAGAGCTCAGGGCGTGGGAGCAGTGAGATTGGTTTTAGAGTTGTTTTGATCTTTTAGGACAACATGGGCTCTGACAACAAATGCACCAGAAAGTATATTGTTTCAAACTAAGTACTTTCCCTCAGTTTGAAGGCAATAGATCTTTGCTGTAGACTTTGCACTATGTGATGTGAGGGGAGGGGGGCATTCACCTCACAGCTTGAGCATTCTTTAAGACATCATACCAGGCCTTGCATAGCCAGTGGACCGGGAAGAGAATGGGGAGATGGGGTAGAGTTTACACAGGCTCAGCCTGAGATCTCTTCCTCCTTTCTGCCTTATCTTCACTAGAGAACACACAAGGGGGCTGCTCTAAAATAGGAGCCATGAAAAATCTGGTTTTGGTGCCTCGTCAGTGGTTTTTTCATCCTTATACATCTGCTGTGCACCATGCACTGCCCTTTCAGTTCACACCATTTTTCCCAATGCCTAGACATGCCTCTTTTGTTCTGCGATTTACTAACTTGGAGCATGTTTTGTCTTTTGAACCTTCCCCATGTGTCAGGACATGCAAAAGTTTCCAGATCTGATAGCACAGACCTGCCCATAGCTAGCCTTAGGGCACTGTACCCCAGGGGGTGGGGGCAGGCACTGTCTGTCAGCCATTCTGTCTTTTCCAGGAGCTTTTCTATCAGTTCTCTCCAAGCTTTGCAAGCCTGCTTCTTGTTCTTACTCTGTTTTCAGTTAGAGCCACGGCAGCTGTATAAAGTTTCATGTGGCTACATTTTATTTTTGTTCAAGTTTGATCTCTTAGGGCATATCTAAGTTTTTTCCCATTAAGTTCTACTACACAATCACTTGATAAGTTCTTTCCTAAAACAGAATTCTCTTATCTGCTGTGTTTCTTCCTAGGCCCCACTGTGCATTCTCTGGGACTCAGGGGAAGCCACCTTAAGAACATCTGAAAGAGGAGGTTGCAGAAGCTGAAACATTTCACTCTTAATTTCACTCACTTCGCAAACATGAGCACTATAAATGGGTCTTCTTTGCTTTCAAAGTCTTCAGTCTTAGTTTTTGAAGTGGAGAAGTTGTCTGGTCATGCTGCCTTGGTGGAATTCTATTTCCTTTTCCTCACCTGTTCAACTGAGCTCAGCTCTACTTTGCTGTATCATGTTCTGTATTATTTTTAATGGTTCTAAAAACCAGTATGTCTACAATACAAAAGAAAATTATTTCTTTGTCATGTAACTGATAAACATGGATATATCTTGTGAACTTTCCCTGTGTAATATTTCACACATCCAAGAAATGCCAACACCAGACGTCCTTATTCGCTTGGCCTCTGGTTTTTCTGTCATTCAGAAAGCATTAGGAGGCATGGAGGGAGAGCCTCCATTCTTTAAGGTCTCATTTCAGAACCGAGCGATGCCATGTCTCCTGGTGGATATGTCCTGTTGGCTCTGCTTAGTTACAAAGCATCAACTAGACACAGGGGAGAGTGTAAAATGCGGTATTCAGGAAGGAAAGGGAAGAGAGTGCATTGCGTCAATAACAGCCTCCCATATGACTGGAGATCACTGTAGATCCCCAAGAGCCTGGCACCCTGCCATCTCAGATGCTTGTCCTCCATACTTATTCCCCTACGACACTCCCATTCCATGTCATCACTGCCTCCTCCCCAGTGTTTGCCCTTGTGACTTTATGATTTTCCTTCCTCAGACTTACATTTCTGGGCTTCTGAACATCTTCCAATAAGTGCTCATGTATTAGCCATTGATTCTATCTTCGAGCCTGATTGATCTTCTCTAGTGAGCATTGTTCAAAGATTTGATGAAGAAAAGGGGGCTAACTTTCAAGGCTTGCATATTTATATTCCTGTTAAGATGCATTCCACTTATGGTTCTGTTACATAAATTGTATTTATACATGTTATTAAGAAATAAATTATGCTAAGTGATACCAAAGCCCTATAAATGCCAATATTTATAATTTATTATGGCCACCTTAGTCAAGCATTTACTTGACTAATAAGGACTCTGATGATTCTCAAGGAAATTGGGGTGATTTTGCCATTTCAAAATCAGTTCCATTCTTTCTTTACAACTTGTAAATATTTCTTCAGTGTTTGCCAAATATTTACACTAAACAGTGACCTCTGTGGTACATAGAATTGCCTTTAGATTTGCTTAAGTACACATTTCATGTCTGTCACCACTCTTCCAGTTTCTTAGTACGTCCTCAGTTGTTTACACATTCATCTTACAAACTTGCTGTCAATCCTTTAGCTATCCACATATGTATGTGGATCAATCCCATTGTTAATCAAGGAAAAATTTAAAGGACTGGGCATAAGACATGGCTAATGGCTGAGGGTCAGCATTCCTTGTAGACAGTATTACGAAGGAAGTGATGTCTATCTGTGGTAATCCCTGGCTCCCTCCTGCCAGACACCCTGCCTCAGTCTATGTGAATTTTTTAGTGACCTTTCTTGCTCTCACCTGGCCATCTGATAAATATTTCAGAGTAAACTTTTTCTTAAACTATGTTCAAAGGAATGCCTTAAGTTGGAAACATCTGCAGAATGGAAAGAAGAGCAGGAGCTGCATTTTCATCTATACAACTGAGATATTAATGCCAGTGGCTCTTTTTGTTATGAGGATTATATGAGATGATGTGTATTGGACAAAAACAGAGTGCTAATCATATAGAAAGTGGGAATAGTGAAAGTCCTTCTTTTTCCTTTTCTGACAGAAGAGATGAGCAATGGCTTCGCACTAAATCATGATACGACAGAGAAACAGAAAGACTAGAAGAGACCCATGACCATCTAGAAGAGAACATCCCACTTTATAGTAGCCTGATCCTATAGCCAATTAGTCAATTATGAGAATTGCAGAAATCTTGCTTAATGACCTAATCATATATTAAAGGAGATTTTGGTGTAAGTTCCCTGGAGGATCATACTTCAACATAAATTTAGAAGGCATAAACCATGTTTAAATCACAGAATTACTCTATATTGAAATTTCTTATCAAATAAGTAGCATAGTATCATAGTGCGGACTTCTTTTGCTATAGTAAAAAGCCATGACCAAAAGCAATTTTTGGAGGAAAGAGTCCACTTTGACACTGAAATCTATGATTAAAAGAACGCAAGCAGAAACCATTGTGGGAACACTACTTTTTGGCTTACTCCGCATTGCTGGCTCAGCCTGATTTCTTATAGGACTCATGACCACTTTCCATGGACAATATACCTTCCTTCCAGGATGCTCCCCCACACTTTCCATGGACAATACACCTTCCTTCCAGGATGCTCTCCCACACTTTCCATGGACAATACACCTTCCTTCCAGGATGCTCCCCCACACTTAAGTCACCATTAAGAAAATGAACCACAGATTGATATGCAGGCCAATTTTATGGAGACGTTTTCTCAATTAAGATTTCCTCTGTCTTTAATCTCAACACTTGGGCGACTGAGGCAGGTGGATCTCTGTGAGTCTAAGGTCAGCTGGTCTGCATGGAGAGAGCCTAAGATTTCATCTTCACAGATATGTCTCTGTCAAGTCAACAGTAAAAACTGACTGCACATGGCGCCTGAGTCCTGATTGTACTTTAGGGAAGGTTTTTATTCCATATAATTTGTTGACTCAATGGGTGGCTATCTATTCCAAGTCCAGTTCTGGTACAGTAACTGAATTTCAGTTTTAGAAGAAACAGTTATATTGAAGAAAGAAGGAAGGTTATAGACCATATCTTATCCTCTCCTTGTTTATTCTACTTATTCCTTTCATGAAGACTCAAGATTTGTTCCATGTATCATCAAAATGTTATAACTATCATAAAAGAGCTTAGCCTAGTGCCATACACAGAGGTATCTTCCTCCTATAATTCAGTATTGTCTCTCTAATGAAAAAAGCAAATTAAGATTTATGACATAGCATCTAAACCCCTCAGAATCCCTGCACTAGGTCAATATCTTTTTGTTGATTAGTTATGTTACATGCTCTGAACTATCTCCTTTCAGCTTTCATAATAATATGCTATTGACCCTTAGCTTAGATCACAGTCAACATAAAAAATGTGAAAAAACTGAGAGATTAGGAGGACCACTGATGACCAGATAAACTCAAAAATAAATGTAAGTATCAGGCAAACATCTTAGAAATGTTTGTGGGACTATGGGAATTTTAATCCCTCTACATCTATACAACTAAATTATAAAATAAAATAAAACACAGGAACACACTTTTAAAATAAAATAGAACACAGGAAACTTCTTTACTGAAGCAAAGTCTTTGTGGTTGTTGATAATGAATATGTAAAAGCTGCTTTGAATTCTTTTAGAGCACAAAGCCACAACATTTGTATCCCTAATAGCAATTTGTGTGTTCTGAGGAATGAGTTTGCTGATCAAGTATGTCAAAGAATTAAACAGGTAAGATATTTTTGGTTATACAAAACCACAGATTGGCTTCCAGGCAAAACACTGAGCTCTGACTTTCAAATTCAAGTGCTCTGATAATCACCATAATTGTATTCACTGTTACTCAGTGCCCAAAAGCAAGAATCTTAAAGAATGTAATGGCAGATTATAGATTTCACAGGTGGCTTTCTCAGGAAACTTCTTAAGTAGTTCTTGAAGAAATCCTACTTCCTCTATAAATTTTTCTTGGTAATTGAAGAAATGAACAATATTCTGTACACCTGCTGATACATCACACAGTACCACGAATACATTGTTCTACCAATAGAAACTCATTTGTACCTATATTTGTATGTTTTTAAACCATGGTAATATTTTCAGTCATGTGTTTGCTCTTGATTATAATCCAAATTGATATTGTTGGTGTTACAATTCCAGGCAGGTAGAAGGGAGAATGACTTATATTTGTTCATTCATTCAAGAAAAACTTGTTGAGTGCCTATTATAGCCAGGGTGCTGGTGTGATAAAGATGAACCAGAAGTTGATCTTACCAAAGAAGTGCTAGCATTTTGTTTAAGCTCTCCCCCATAGTTACCGGCAAGAGTCACTATAAAAGGAGCTGTTTGCCCCCTCTGCCCTCCCTTGCTCTTGCCTTCTTGCTCCAGTTCTGTCCTCTCTCCCTTCCAACCCCCTCTCCATTCCCCTCCCCACCTCTCTCCATGTGCTCATGACTGATCTCTACTCCTTTCTCCCCCTGCCCCCCCTCTCTAATATATATATATATATATATATACATATATATATATATATATATATTTCAGCATCTTGTCAAGTCCAGGTGCTTACTAAATCTAGGACAGCTCCAGAAAAGCAGCCTCTAGATGCTCCAATCTTCTCTCATAGACACAGACACTTCTACTGGACCTGTTCCTTCTGATCTATCCACAGACCCCGGACAGAAAGGAAACAGCCAACTCTCCTAAGACTGGACTAACAGTCCTATAACCATTTACCTAGGTTTCCTAGAGACACGATGCCCCAAAGTCAGCAGGAAGTAGCTAAAGATCATGATGGCCCTAATCCTGCTCTGTCATCACCTCTTTCTAATTTTTTTCTTTTTTAATTAAGCCAAAATGAGGGAATGTTAGCATTTTGTCTAAGTTCTACTCCACAGTTATCTGGTGCATGACTCACTATAAAAGGGGCTATCACCCCCTCTACTCTCTCTAGCTCTTGCCTTCTTGCTCCTGCTAGGTCCTATCACCTCTTCCCCTTTCTCTCCTTGTGTTCATGGCCTGCCTCTACTCCTCTACTTCTCCCCTGCCTTTCTCTGTCTCTACTACCCTCTCAACTCCCCTCCCCATGCCCTGCATAGACTCTATTCTATACTATACCATCCTGTGTGGCTGGTCCCTCAGGGGGAAGGGATGCCTCAGCATGGGCTCACAGAGACACCCCTTTTCCCCCACAACTGACTACATCTCTACCAAACATATTCTTCCCGTCCTTTATCTTTTTATAAACACAACAAGAAGAGTAAAACACAATCCTTTATTTTGGAAGATCTTCAGTCTTGTAAGGGAAATGAAGAAATAGAGGGCCAGAGAAAGTAGAAAACTTAATGACATTCCTGCAACTAGTACATGAAAGAGTCTAGATGCAAATGCAAGGAGTATTTCTGTGGGAGGTCTCAATGCTAACTGCTTTCCTCCTTTTTCCTATGTAAGACACCACACAGTCAAATGTCTGTTCCTTTAGCCACTGGCATTTGTTCATAATGCTTGTGTTTGATGTTTGCCATTAGTATAGAGGTCCACTTCTCTAACAGTAGTCCTAGGACCCACATCCTACCCATCACTAATCAACACTGACATCTAAAATGAGCCAAGGTAAAAGAAATGAGCTTTCATTTATCCAGTAAGAAATCCAGGACGTAAGTAAAGTCTTTGTAGCTATGGCTGATGTATATACAAAGCCTGCTCTAATGTCATATGCCTAAGAAATGACAGCAAAGTAGTCTCTACACTTGATAGAATCCTGAGTCACAGAAAGCATAACTATCTTTTTAAAGGTTACTTCATCAAGTCACACATTGTAGCCACCTGCGGCTATAGGAACCAAGGTCACTTGGAAGGAAAGCTGGGGCTGAAATAGAATGGGGTGGGTGTTGGCACCCAAATGAGGGGCTTGGAAACAGAGAGACCAACTGAGGGACACTGTCCTTGATGGAGCTCCACAGGAAACAGGAAAATTTATGTATCCGGCATGGTAAGCAACATACAGCATTAATGTTAGCGCTGTAAATGTCATCTTTTGAAGGCTGCTGTTGCAGGGGTGCAAAAAAGGATACAGGCTAGACTGAATCAGCGTAGGCCCAATGCTAAGACCAGCTAGGCTGTGACAGTGAATCGGGATGGTGAATTTTATTAGGTAATTGTCTGAAGTCTAGAACTACATCAGGAGAGAGGAATAGGGCATAAAATAAAATTTAAAAAAAAGAGTAAAAAACAAAAAACAACAAAAAAACCACCAGATTTTAGAAACGTGAGAGAGAAAGAGAAAGAGAGAAGGAAAATGGATTTCAGAGCTCTTCTAGGGAAAAGGGGAAATTGGGAGGTGTCCTGTTTCCTCTATAGACCTTTCTGGAGATATTCTTAGTACTGATTACAAGTGTTCTTCCCTCGTTGGTGTCTTTGGTGCACCAATGTGTCCACATGTCAAGACCCGAAAAAAACGAGGGTGCCCTAGCGCCCCATACCTTGGAAGGCGACATCCCAATCACTCGTGAGAAATGGTCTTGATGCAACAGCAAGATAATTTTTATTCCAGAGGCTCTGGGGTTCACAGTCGTACACGGTGCAGGGGTAGAGGACTGTGGAACCCTGAGTGCAGAATCAGGACAGCTTTTATAGGTTTACAACAAAGCCAGCCCATCACAAACCACTCATTCCTTAGCATCAAGAGCCTGCATATTTCGAGCCAATTGATTTGTACCACTCCATAGGTTTTAGGCCAATCAGTTTAAATTATCTGAGCATGCACTCTGTGGACCAATTAATTTCCTATTTTCTCAGAGGTCTATAGCTGAACTCCTGGGTGGGGGGTGATGGCATAAGCAGTTTACAGAAGACAGAATCAAGATAAGCCGCTAATTAGCTCATTTCCCATTACCTTGGGGAGGGGGGGCAGGATCATGTACTCAAGGCCCTTTTGCCTAGCTCTTAACAAAGGGCGAGCTCTGGAATGCGACCTTTCACCTACTTTCTAAAGAAAAGCGGAATTTAAGGTGTTTGGGGCTCCATAGAAGGCTGGAGTTAGAGCTTCTTTGGAGTGAGATAGCATTTTAAACTTCTGACTTCTGGGGTCATTTGAGAGTTAGGCACTGGGGATTTTAGGCTGTAATTCTCATCCTTTCACTTGTTTCGTTGTTTGAGTGACTGTTGTTCTATGTTTCATGTTGAAAAGAAAAAATGGTATCTGCTGGTGGTCCA
This sequence comes from Apodemus sylvaticus, assembly GCF_947179515.1. NCBI lineage: Eukaryota > Metazoa > Chordata > Mammalia > Rodentia > Muridae > Apodemus > Apodemus sylvaticus. Next base: position 10,627,745 of record NC_067474.1, on the reverse strand, counting down.
TCTCTTGATCCAGTCTCAGTTTTCACAGCAGAGGTTGATTTAAGCTAGGAGTCAAGCACAGCTGGAGAAAAATCTGCTTTTAAAAGGGCCAGCAGCTTCTCAAGTTCTAGGGCAAATAGGCTGATGGTTATTTCTCCTAGAAAAATCTCTGCAATTGTATTTATTGGGTCCAAAGCGCCTTTTTTCTTGAAAATTACAGCTAGGAAAAGAAAAATATTTGTTTGGTTTAAATTTATAAGATTTGTGTAGTCCCTTCATTTTTGTTTCTGATTGGTCTTAAAGGTATAAATATGTCTTGCATGTCTTGGCTATAGAATATTGGCTTATAAGTTATTGGGCATGATTAAAAATTGTAACATTGGTAACAAGAAAGTTAGCTTAAAACTGGTAACTCAGGGTTGGAGTCATTTTAAACAACATGTGGCATGAACTAACCCAGGAAAAACAGGCCTCTAAAGATACTTCTAAATTGGCATATTTTATGTAATTCTTATCCTAGAATTAGATTTATGAGGGATAAGATTTAAAACAATGCCTTTTTAAAGGGGTATTAAAAGTTGCACAGTCATGCATTCATATATAAGATCTGGCAGTCAAATTTGTAAAAGTAATGCTTTTGGTATTGATTTTAAGGAGAAAGATTTGTTAAAAAATTGGGTTTTGCTTTCCACAGTTGTAGTTATGCTCTAATATTGTAAGAGAAACTTAAAAACTATGGCTTAATTGCCAGCGTTCTATTGACTGCCGTTTGCAGTTTGATCATAAGCTCAAGATTTTAACCCATATTTGTAATTAAGAAAAGATCCTGTAAGTGGAAGCTGCTGCTTTGCAGGAGACCTCCATAAATATTTACATTTGAGTTAATGCAAAGCTCAGAGCTGCCTCAGTGAGGCTTGTGTGGCACTGCTTTTGTCTTGCAAACCCTGCCTAGGAGGTTTCTGGCCAGAACAGCAGTATTAACAGATCTATCCAGGTGTTGCTCAAAGTACAGTTCAAACTTGAGATCTATGAAAGGTTAATAAGGCTATGTAGAACTTGTGAAGGCATTAAAATCTGGTCTGCCTACTTGATTCAGAATTATTATGGATTTGGAAGGTTGTTGTTTCTTTTTATTTTCCTTTGCATCCTGATAATTGTAAAGAGTTTACTTCTAGTGAGCTAATTTTAAAGAACCAATGAAGCAACATCATTGGAAGGTTTATCCTCAAGGATTGGCTGATAGCCTTATGTGAGAAATATATTTGTCTCTGCTTCAATACATGAAACTAGGATTTTAAATCTTTCAGTGGATATTATTCATGGAATTTTATTACAGGCCTTTGCTCTTACAATGGCTTTAAAAATTTTGGAGTAGTTGTTGCTCCAGAAAAGATTCAAAGGTAATATATCAATTATATCCTAAACAAATTGGCACTGAAAATTCAAAGAAAAGATAATTTACTAACTCTAATTGATTTTCAAAAGTTGTAAGGAGATATTAATTGGCTAAGACCTCACCTTAAGCTCACCACTGGAAGATTTAAGTTTCTGATGTTCTCAAGGGGGATGCAAATTAACTGGTGAGAGACAAGTAGCTTTGCAGATAGTTATTGGTATTCTGTCTAAACTCTACCCCACACTTACCTGGCCACAGCCAGGTATGCCCTGCTCCATAGACCTGGCCCACTATAAAAGGGGCTACTTGCCCTCCCCTCTCTCTCTCTCATTGCTCTTGCCTCTTGGCACTCTCACCTCTCTGCCCCTTGGGCTCTCCTCTGTGGGGAGCTGCTTTGATGCACCCTAAAGATGGTGCCTGGCTGTGCACCAGGTTCGCTGCTTGACAAATAAACAAGTCCTTATTTGGAAGAGCTTGAGCGCCTAGCCTGCTTCCGCCTTATTGCTACCTATGAGCATCTGCCACATGGCTCATGTAGATTGGCTCACTATAGCATATTTAAGGGGGTTTGGGAAGTGCCTCAGGGGTCAGAGGTCAGAAGTCAGAAGATTGTTCAAGGTTCCTGAATAAACTGCTTAAAGAAGAGTTCATGTGTTGTGTCTTCCCTCGCTGGTCGAGTTAGGCGCAACACTCCTCCCCTTCCCCCTCTCTCCATGTGGTCATGGCCAGCCTCCTCCACTTATCTACTCTCTTCTCTCTCTCTCTCTCTCTCTCTCTCTCTCTCTCTCTCTCTCTCTCTGCCTTTCTCTACCTCCGCTATACCATTAACTCCCATCCTCTGTCCTGAATAAACTCTAGTCTATACCACGTCTGTGTGTGTAGTCCCTCAGGGGGAAGAGGTGCCTGGGCCTGGGCCCGCCTAAGCACCCCCTTCCCCCACACTGCCATGCCACGTTCTCTAAACCCCCATTTTCTCCTCTTTTTAAGCCCCCTTCAATAGTAGAGGAAGCTACTGTAATCAGTTGCTAGTTGTTTATGTTATGTGTTCACAACAATTCCTTGGCAAAAGGAGCATTAAAATGGAGTCACCTTTTTTCATCTCCAAGTAAAGTTTTTAATATCCTGAAAAGTAAACTTTGAGCCTTGATCAGAAAGTCATTGTCTTGGCTCCTTATTTCTCTCGAAGGAAGTTGAGGAAAGTTTCTGCAAAAATACTTCCAATGCACTCCTTCTTTGCAAACTATATTTTCTCTCACTATGCCAGTGCTGTTTGGTTTAATAATTGTAAACAGCTGCAAAGAGGGAGAAAAATGTGAGCAGCATGTCAAGATCGTATGTCTAGACTTGAATCCACAGCTGCATTTGAAGATTAGCTTAGATTACCAGGCACTTCCCTTTTTCAAATCTCACACCAGGGGAAGCAAACATATCTTACAAAGCCTTTGGCAGGAAAATGAAAAGCCAATTTTCTTTTTTATCTACTAAAAGGTATCTTCAGCCGGAGCATCAGTTCGTGGCTGTTTAAGGCTGCTATGCTGGTTTCTTGTTAGTATCTCAGGTTCAGAAGCTTGGCTTTATTGTTGTTTCATTTCTGGAGGTCAGAAGTCTGGGCATGGAAAATCTGGAGTCTCTGCTCAGGGTGTCTCTGGGCTGAAATCAATGTATCAGGGACTCCTCTGGAGTCCAGACTGCACTATTTTCACCAGTTTTGGTAAAATGTACTTCTTGAGGTTGTAGAAATGAGGTCCTATATTCTTTTTGGTAGACAAGGATCAATCTCAACAACTATTAGTCACCAGATGGCCATGCCTAGTGTTTAGTTTCTTCCAGACAGAAATGAGCCTGTCTGATGTCCTCTCCTATACCAGGTGGAGCCTTTTTGAAGGGCTCACCTGACTGGGTCAGGGTCACTTGAATACTCTTCCTACTTTATAATCAACTGATTTAGGAATGCAGTTATACATACAAAGTTCTTTTACAGAAATGTCTAGATTACTTTCTATGGGTTACCTAGGAGGGAATGTGGACATACTTAAAACAAGACTCCTGGGGACAATCCCGGTATCCTCTTTTCTACACTTATGAGTAAGAGATTTTGTAATCATCTGGTCATGCAGGTAACCACTTGAGAGGTGAAAACAGGAGGACTGCCTATTAGAGGGAAGCTGCAACTATATGTAGAAAGGCTGTGTTTGGGGGTGAGCAGAGGAGCAGAAAGAGAGGGTAAAAGGAGGGGAGGAAGAAGATGAAAGAGAGAGGGGGAGGGGAGAGAGGAGAGAGGAAAGGGGAGAGATAAATTGATCTTGATTCTACAACCAGACACGTTTCTTATAAAGTTGAGACCATATAATGAGCTCTACCATCCAATTTTTCCCTTGCAAGTTTTCCAGTTGATAAAAACCATCTAGTTGAATGTCTGAATTTATAAACGTCCAACAATTACAGGGTTCTCAAGTTCCTACAGCCCATCTGCATGACTTTCAGTGCACTTGTGAGTGCTGGAGAATGTATCTGTTCAGTACAGCACAGCATTATAAAATTGGGGTGAGGAGGACCTATACTCCAGGTAATAATGCCAACCCACACCTGGATGGAGCCTTCCTCATGGGGTGTGTAGCTTTCCAGGGTGGGATCTCAAGACTCAGTATGGCTGTCAATGATATCTGACTGACCACCTGATACCTTTGAGCTTATGCTCCAGTGTGAAAATGTGGCCAAGTCTTGGGCCAACAGGACAATTTCCTGAACTGGCCTATCCTATCCTGCCTCTGATGAAGAGTCTGGAAACAGAGATATCATTTGTTTCCCTTCAGCAAGGATGTGCCATTTGTATAGGAGACACTTTGGGGCCTCGCATGAAAGTACTTCTCTTCCTTCACCGCACAAAGAACTGGTAAGGAACTGCAGACAGTACAAAGAAAATTATAATTTTGCTCACCTGCAAACTGTTCCTCTTCCATCATAATTTGATTTAAGCCATGGTTATGGTCTTAATTAACAATTTAATTGGCTAGTGCTTTCTCAATCCAGTTCTCTGGGGGCATGGTTTTCCGTTTAACTTTCTTGTTTCAATTCTTCAGCAAAACAATAAAATTTAATTAGGAAAGCAAGCAGCTTTGTAATAGCAGTTCTATGTCTAATTAGCTATGTGTTGACCATAGTTCTCAGATTCCATTCAATATTGTATGCACATTTTACATTTGATCATGTTTCAGATAAGGCATTGTGAATTTACAGCCTAAGCATGCCAGTGAATCACATTTTACTTTCCCTAAGAGTCTTGGTTATAGCCAGAGAAACCAGGAAAATTAACTTAGAGCTGTGGTAGAGGAGAATGAGAGAGAAAAGGCAGGACGTAGGTAGTTACAGTATTACAAGTCTGTTTTCCATTGCTGGGATAAATCAACATCAGCTTGGCTCTTTCAAACAAAGCCCACTTATCGCACAGTCCTGCAGATAGGTGGGCGAGGCCCAGCTGGCTGGATTTTCTTCAGGATCTCAAGGGGCTAAAATCAAAACATCCAAGAAAGGACTAGGGTACACTCTCATTTGGACTTCACTGCCCTGTGGTCAGTCCTGTAGGGCTGATGTTTCCATTTCACTGTTCAGTTGGGGAGCCTCATATTCCAGAGACCACTGTCATTCTGGGTCTGTGACTCCCAAGAATGGCTCTGAGCATTGCAGTTGGTGAACATTCCTCTTCCTCTGTGTACAGCTGGATAAAAACTCTTTGCTTCTGAAGATTCCTTTGATTTGCTCAGGGCTACCCCAGGTAGTCTCCCTCTGTTCTATACTGTAACATCACCAAGGGGATACTATTCCCATCCTATTCACAGGGAAGCTATTCTGCAGGGCAGGAGCAGAAGGGTAGAGAGATCTGGACCATATTAGAATCCTGTCAATTACATCTTACTCTGGGAGAAAGGGACAATACTCTTCTTGCCCGCTCTTTCTCTTTGTTGCCTAGAGTGCTGCACAAGTGCAAGGTGTTTGCAGTGACCCTGATTCTGTCCTATGAGCTCCACAGGGTGGAAGATGATACAGTCAATTATTTTTTCCCTACAGACTACTTTCTCTAGTTGGCTGAAATTTCTGCTCTCCACAGTAGGAAAGGATCACTTGGTAAAATAATTCAAATAATTTAAGGTAGGAGGATGCCTCTAGGGAGAAAGTTATCTAAGTTTAATACCTCAAATTCTAGTTCAGGAAAACTACCTCACTTGAGAAAGGAAAGGAAGATATGTAGAGACTCAACAGAGCATCCTGGCATGCTGTCTTTAGAAGGTTCTGTTTGCATAGCTTTCCTAGGGCCAGCATCTGGGAACGTAGATTTTCAGAGGACTTCTAGCATTGCCACAGATAAGAGCAACTCAGTGTGCCAATGCTTTTTGTGTAAATAATATGGTTCATGCCAAATATCTGGCTTTCCTCTGGAAATCTGGAATTTTGCTATGTATCAGGAAAAGCATGACATAATCAGGTCCCCATAAGAACTAGAGAACAGTCTCTTGTGAGCCTCCTTGCAGCCACCATTGTATATGTGTTGTCACAGCCCATTGCTGTGGGAATTAGGCATGTGTGATGTCACTAAGAAGGACCCTGGGAAGCTGTGCTTGGATTCCCCTGGGTTATCTCATGCACCATTCTCCTCTGCCAACTCTGCTTCCTATCTTTTCACAGTGTACATCACAGCTGTGAGCAGGTTTTCACAACGAGTCACATGAGGCCTCATGAAGATCACTGAGTCCCTGAGACCATTCCTTGCTGCTGTTCTTCCACCCTTCTTTTAGTTGTCTTCTAAGCTTCTGTAGCAAGAAGACATCTTCTCCCAAGCTGACCGCTTTCCTTAAGGACTAATGAATGCAATTTTTATAAATGTTTTACTGTAACTGTCCCATACAAGTTTCCTCTGAGACTGGAGAATTCCATCCTGCAGGAAAGGGTTTGAAGCCAGAAGGTAAACTGCTCAAAATAGGAAGTCCCAGAGATTGACCAGGTTCATCAGGCCATTCCCTCTAAGAGTAAGCATAAATGCCTCTGAGGGTCAGTCTCAGTAAGCCAGGCTGCGAAGAAGCCTCTGAGAGAAGCCGAGCTGCCTGGAAGAAGCAGAAGCCTGCCAAGAGGCCTCTAGTAGTTTCAGAGCAGTTGGGTCATGTGGGAAGGACACACTTCAACCTGTTGAGCTGCCTGCAGGCTGTGCAGTGTGCTCCAGGTTCCCAGCATTTTTTTGTGAACTATTACTCATTCTGGGGTGGGTGTTGGTGATATAGCTGTCTTTGAGTCATTTCTGCTTCTTTAACTGATCCCTCACCCAGACTCCTATAAAGTAACCTCAACAAAACCTTGGCTCACCAAGTTGGATCTGTGCTTCTGTCTACCATAGGTTCCCTATACCTTGGCTGAGTAGATGTACGTACATGTTACATCTCCCCAGGATAAGTCTTGTCACACAACAACCATCCATGTAAAAGTCATAGAATACACATGTGGCCATCATCTGTGCCAGTGGCTTTCTGGGATTCAATATATCTTGTGAAGCAATTGTATCATGTTTGTTAATGGCAAGTGAGCATCACATGTATAAATGTGCAATCTAATTCACATTTCTGTTCTTTCCATGTTAGAGATTGATCCAAGTGTACTTCTGTGCTAGGAGAGCCACCCTTGACTTAGCTCCCCAGTCATCAATTTTTTTATTATATAATTTAAGGCCTATCATATAAATGGACTTACACCATGGAGACAGCCCTTTTTCTTCCCAGTATTTGATTCAGATTAGCTGTTTCCTCAAATAGGAGTCAGGGTGATCTCTCTCCCTGTGCTGTATTTAAACTTGATGGGGTAGAGATGGAAAGGCCTACTTGAATTTTCTTTCTGCCTTTGCAGTGCTTAGCTCCCTGGTGGGATGTTTGGGAAGTGTCTAGTTATTAGAGCCAGAAGAACATTGTGAGGGAGAGAGTCCTGGCCTGCTGAGGGCTAATGTCAGCACTACAGGGAAGGCCCCTCAAGAGCGGGAGAGTTGGGAGACATCTGGCAAGTTTTTCTGGGGTTGGGTAAAACAACCATTATTTGCAGGAAGCCAAGAGATAGCATTACTTAAATTGGGGTCAGAAAGGAAGGGGCGGGGAAGAGATCAGTGACCTCCTAATTCAAAGACCCATCAGCAAATAAGTGCAATATTTACAAGGAAAAGCCAAGCCAGCCATGAAAGATCAAAGGCCTAGTAATGACAAACAAGGTGTCCTCCCTCCCACATCATCCACGCCAGCACCCCAGGGGACTGCGTGTCTGTCACCTAAGGAAAACACTACTATTGCATGTTAAAGATGAATAAGGCCCTCTGGCCATCTGCATTGCCATCTTTTAGAATGAAGCCTCAAATAACACATGTTTCATGGACTGGCCTATCTCAGTCCCACAGAGGAGAGTTAACAACCACCGCTCTCATCTTAAGTTCTTAGCTGAAGCCAATAACTTAGTAGGGAAAGAATAGTGAGAGATTCTCACTCCAAATCCATACAACCATCGGAGTGGGAGTGAGCAGCACTCTCAGTCTTTGTGGAGGAAGTCCTCAAAATACAGCAGCATTAAGGACTGACTGCTTGGTTTGTTCCCCAGGAGAGTTCCATTTAAAAGTTTGAATCCTAACAAGAAGGGAGGCATGCTATAGGAAGATTTTCAAAAGGAAAAGTGGAGATCTGAAACCTGACAATTAAATTCACAACCCAAAGAAAACATTTACCATTTCTAGAATATTCCAGATGCTCACTGGGAACAACAGTACTCAAAATGCATTCATTCTACCTGGCAGATAGCTAGTCAGTGAACTCCTATATAAATGGTGTGTGTAATAATTTATGTCTTGATAGAATTCCACTTTCCTTTAAATGCTCCTCCACTGTCTCTTCACCTGCTTCCTCTGTCTAATTATTCTCATTATTCAATCCCAGTTTCAACCCCAATCAGCCAACACACCATAAGCTTGACCACAGGACAGTGCAAGCTCTGTTACCTGAACTTGGTGGTATATGTTCTTTAGAGCAAGGGCTTCCTCTTCAGATTTGGGAATGAGTCTTATCACTTTATCACTGCAAAAGAGGGGGAAAGGTAGGAGTTATTATTTAAGAGTAAAGTTAAACATCTTTTTTCCTTTTTTTTTTTTTTTTTGAGAAACAAGAAGAGTTTATTTAGCATATTGCCAATGGTATAACAGCCATGGCCAGAACAAGAAATATCTTCTCTCTTTTTTAACCTTTAAAGACATTTCCTGTGCTTTAAAAAGCAGTACAGCTTTTCACTGACCTGTAGATATTTAAGGCAGTTATTGGTATCCACTGATGGCTTGCAGCCTCTTTCTTGGTCTGAATTACTGTCAGTATTTCATCAGGGTTGGGAGATATAAGCTCACATATTATATTGCTGCTTTATCTTTAGAATGGATGGCAGTTTCCAAGATGAGGTAAGGTTAATGTGGAAGGCATCAACCCTCAGGGTGATGGATTTTAGCTCTGTGTGTTCACTTCCAATCCTTTAGCTTTGCCTTTCCAATGATCTCATCACACCTCCCTCAGGTCTATGAATGAAAAGCCTTCTTGGCTTGCTGACAATCACTTAGCGTGTTTTGAGCAGCCTTACTCCAAGGCAGCTTTGTGCTTTGGTTTTCTCAAAACCATCCTAAATGACCTTGCAGCATCAATGTCACGGAATCCATAAGAAAGAAAGCGTCCAGAAACACTGTCAAGTCAGTATAAAACAATGCTAAATATCCCCGTGGGACTTAAGCTTGAGCTGTAGCTTTCCTCTCTGCTTCAGATGCCTCTGACCTATGCTTTTCCAGATTCATCAGACCCTGGCCTCTCCCACCTGACCCAATGCAGATCTTGGCAGCAATAGGCAGCTCAGCTGGGTGCTAGGGCTTTTCTGATGGATGGATCACCTGACAGCTTGCTGAGAAACAGCTCCATCTGGGGCCCTGTCAGCTCCTCCAGCATGCAGAGGAAGCAATCTGGAGCTGTTTTACAGCCACAAGGAGTTTTTTTTTAAGATGGATAATTCAACCTGGCAACTGGTTCTTCTTTTGAGAGTACATGACATTACCCCTGGGATTATTTAACTCTGCAAATGGTAGCTGAAACCCAACATTGCCATTCTTACAGCAGAATGCTCCTTTATCCTAGCCTTTATAAATTCTCAGACACGGCTTTGGAGATGTGTTTATTGTTACTTGTTCATCAAAGAACTGAGAGCAAAGGATGCTACCCAGGGAAGACAACAGAAGGCGGCACTTTCTCTTGTAAACCAGTAAGATACGAGATGAATAATCAGCAACTCAGATGCAACCAGAGCTTTCCCTAGCAGGGAATACTCATGGCCCCACATGCCCTCATTTGTCTCACCAAACAAAAAGCTCATTCTTTCTGAATCTGATAGGCAGGATTTTTCTGAAGCAGGAGCCATAATTTGGGACCAAAAACACAGAGGCTCTAGGTTTTGAGTTTAGAGAAAAACACAGCTGGGTATAACTATCTTAGAAGATGACTTGAAGGATTTTCCGTTGTGTGTGTGCTTTGTGTGTGTGTGTGTGTGTGTGTGTGTGTGTTGGGGGGGGGTCGGCTACGGCTACTTGCTGTACACCTTTGACCACAATGCTTAAACACTTAGAGCCAATCATTTCTAGTCCTTTAACCAGGACAAACACCAATGTCTTACTGCTTAATAATTTTTTGAAAATTATTTCATAAAAATTCCTTTATGTGCCAGGCCAAGAATATGCCAGGGAGTCATTTTTGATTATTTATTCCTACTCCCAGTGAGTTATGTCTGGGAAAGGCCTTGCCTTTGGGAGTATAGAACACCTGCTATCATTACCACTATAGAAAGATGGCTTCTTGTCTTTTAATTTGAGCTGATTATTTGCTCTTTTCTCAGGCTGCTCTTCAGCAATGCATCAATTCATCCTGTCATTTCCAACAACAGACACTTGGGGACATTGGGACACTTTATAATGACTTCAGAGAAAATCCTGTAGAGGTTTTCTTTTGCTATTGATTTAAGCCACATGTTCACTTTTTCAATATTCCAGAAGATACAGTCTAACTTAGTATAGTAAAGGATTTCCTTGGCTGTCTTTTATAAGGTATCAGCATAAGTGACTGTGATGAGTTTTGGGTGCCCTTCCAGACTCAGTCTCCTCCTCAAAGTCCTGCTCAGACACTCACGTCCTCTGTGTGAGGACCCAGTGGTCAGGTTGAGGATTACTTCCCACTGTGGCAGGGCTGGGAGGTGCAGCTAAATGGAGTGTCTGCCTCAGTCAGGGGAATGGAGGCCCTGGCAATGGATGGTGGTTTTCTCTTGGGAACAGTCAACTAATGGTGTTGTTCTGCCTCCTTTTCCACATGTGCCTGCTTACCCTTCTGCTATTCTGCCATGAACGGAACAGCAAAAAGTCCTTGCCAGACTCTGACCCTGTGTTACCCACTGACCTTGTACTTTTAAGCCTTCAAAACTATGAGCTAAATATATCTCTTTGGTTGAGAAATTGCATTGTTCCTGGGGATTCTGGTTAATCTGGGAATGGGCATATATTATAAATTGACCTAATCAGGCAGAAAGTTAGGATTAACAGGACTGGGAGAGAGTCATTTTCTTGTTGAAAGTAACAAGGAAAATGTGTCACCCTGATTGTGACTACCAACCTGCAATCATGAAGGCAGAAGCCTGGGGCGAGGCAGCTTCCTGTCTTTCTCACTGCAGTGTGGGTGACTACATGTAGGCTCAAAGAGAACCTGGGTCTGCAAAGGTCTAGTTGACCTACCAACTTTTAAGTCTGTGGTTTTTTTTCTATATGTTATAATATGCAACATAAATTTCCTTATGGTGTAGGCTGAGTTGAGTCTGATTTTCTCCCCTCCTAACCAAACACATCTTGGTCAATGACAATATTTTTACTTTGTTTATCTTTAGAGAGATGACAAAAGCCAGCAAATCAATTTTCACAGGTGAGATTATACATCCTTGATTTCTTGCCTATGTACTCCTCTCTAAAACATACCTTTAAATTGGGTGGCAACTTAAATTGTGTGTGCTTCCAGAAGGAATGATTTGGGGTGTCCCAGTGCTAAGATTCATTTCATAGTCACATGGAGAACAAAATGATTTCACATATTTGGCAAAATGTCTGAAATCTTTTATCTCACAGAAAAGTTAACATTAGCATGGCCACTAACTCAAAAATTCTCATCCCTAAGTATTAAAAAAATCCAATCTGTTGGGTAATTCCATGCAGAAAAACTGCCGTTCCCTCACATGGTTATGCTATGGTGTATTTGGCTCTGTGAGCTGCATTTCCTTTGTTGAGAGACTGTTCTTGATGTACATAAAAAATTTCATTTAAAGCAGTAAATAAGGAACAACACAGTTGGGCAGGTTCGGGGCACTAAATGGATGCTCTCTCTTTTGCTTATGGTTTATAGTTCCGATATAAAGTACTCAGTGCGTGAGAAATCACCCTGTGGCAGTCTGCTTAGGACATGAAGATTTAGAATTTGCTTCTAGATTAAAGTTAGGCAGAAGTGATGACTATGTTTTTTTGCAGTCATTTTAACAACACAGAGAAAGAAACGCACAGTCTCCGAAAGACTCACGGATATACTTTATTACAGACATTTTCTCAAATGGTTACATGTCTACCATGGTATCTTATCTGTAATAAATGGTCAATAAACATTTGCTGAATGAAATAGAAAGTTGACTTTTTGTAAGCCACATCATCTTTTCAATGCCTTGAATTTGCTTCCCATCAAAAGCTTTGAAAGAATTTCCTTTGCTCTTATTGGCATACAATGGAGGAAAAAGGCATAGATGTAATCCTGCCATTAAATTAAATTAAGATACTGTCTTCATTATGTCTTTGAGAGTTGCTGAAGGTTATGTCAAATCAGGTTATTGTTCTTTCTTTCAGTCTTTTTTGGAGCATTTAAAAATGAGACACAACCAGAGAAAAACATTACCAAGATAGAGAACAAGCCATTTATCCTAACTGTCCTTACAGCAATTATCCCATTCAAGAGAGGAAAGAGGGAATTATAAAGGAAGGATTTCCAAAGTATGTATTTTAATTGTTTGTTTATGGCATCATACTCCATGTTACTATTGTATATGATTTATATATATATATGTGTGTGTGTGTGTGTATGTGTATTTGTGTGTATATCCATATGTATGTGTATTCACTTGTGTGTACTTACATATGTATGTTCACAGGTGTGTGTGCTTTAGATCTTTCAATATGGTAAGTAGTTGACAGAATAAGGGAAATCCTAAAAAGCCGCAAATTCTGAGTTCAGTTAGCCATAAAGCTAGTGATTAGTCTGACTGGTTGGTATCTTGACAGTTTCTGATGCTTTAGATGAGATGATAAGGACTCACACTAGAGACTCCCACATAAAGCCTAAGGTTAATAACTTTGGTTAAAAGATGGCTAGAAAATATGCTCCATGAAAGCAAACACTATGAACTTGGCAGTGAAGAGATAGGCGAGTGTCCTGTTTAGCATTTCTATTGCTGCCAATGAAACACGATGGCTAAAAGCAAGTTATGGAGAAAAGGGTTTATTTGGCTTACATTTCCACACTGTAGTTCATCACTAAAGGAAATCAGGGCTGGAACTCAAACAGGGCAATGACCTGGAGGCAGGAGCTGATGCAGAAGCTATGAAAGTGTGCTGCTTACTGGCTTGCTTCACATGGCTTTCTCAACCTGCCTGTGTTCCAAATTCAGGACTAAGAGCCCAGGGGAAACCCCAACCAACAATGGGCTGGGTTCTCCCACATCTTTAACTAATGAAGAAAATGACCAATAGAAGGATCATATGGAGGCATTTTCTCATTTGAGGTTCCCTCCTTTCAGATTCTAGCTTGTGTTAAAGTGACATAAAACAAGTCAGCACAGTAAAATGAAGAATTTAAGACCACAAGCTAGTCCTGTAGTAAGGCTAAGAATGAAATCCAAACTAGTGGTTCAAACCTCTCCAACCTAAGCATCTGTGTGAAGGTATTCTTTTGAATGGAGGTTCCTTGTGGTCCATTCCTATGCTCCCTTTGGAGACATTCATTAGTAGGCTTCAAAGTGATGCCTAGTAATGACTTATACATGAGAGATTATAAGCAGTGATTTCAGTTAAAAGAAATTTCTTCACCTAAGCTGGAAGATTACTAAGCTGGCAATTTACTTGTTCACATGCAAGCTCCAGGACTAAGTCCTATTCCTGCTGTGCTTCCAGCTATGGTATAATTTCTCCTGATTTCTGGATTCCTCCATTTAGTGGTATTAGGATCAAAGTAGTGCTTTGGTCATGCTGGAAAAAATACTAAGCACAATCATCAGCTTTTGTAAGCCACATCATCTTTTCTTTAAGAATGTCTTCTCTGGACCATGTATGTAACTTGCTTTTGATTTTTTTTTTTTTTAAAACAGGGTCTCACAGAGAACTTTGGATGTGGACTTTTGAGCAAAGCTGGAACAGTTAGGCTTTTTGGACTTTTGGGGGGACTTTGGGGTAGACTCCTGTCATTTCCTATTTGGAGATGTATTTTTACCTTGGGGGGACCCAGAGTAGCATGCCACAATTTAGATCTTCAATGTCTCCCTGAAGCACCAGGTGTTAAATCATAACCTCTGCCTTGGCACTATTTGGAAGTGATGATGTTAAGATATAAAACATAGAAGGTGATCTTCAGTCTTTCAGGGTCATCATGTCTTTGAAGGGATAGAGAAATACTAGACCACAGATCTTTGTCCTTTTCTTGTCCTAGCTCTGAGGTGAGCAGTATTGCTTTCACGGTGGTGCTCTGCCTTGTCTCTGGATTCAAAGCATCAGGGTCAAAACTTTAGTTGAAACAAACACTTTTCTTTATCAGTTGAATATGTCAAATATTTTCTTACAGTAGGAGGAAGATGATTAACACTGAATGGAAAAACCTATACTAATGTGTACCCCTGAGTGAGGTGTTGGCATTAGAATAATTTATACTTAAGGATACACTTTCTCTCATCTATCAACATTTCTAGCTCTTGAAGTCAAGTCTTACGATAGTGAAACCAGAGAGATGTGTTAAACAAGATGATGAATTTGGTGCTCATTTCATGCAAGGAACAAAGTTCTGGCAGAGCTCTGTATATAGTTTGATTGTACATTTTAGATTTCAAGTAAAGGAAGAGATGGGCTTGGGTGGGCTGTGAGTTATCACAGTGTGAGCTGGAAGATGAAGGCAGTTTTCCTGATAGAAAGTAAGTCTGACTTGGTAGAATGGTCTCACAGTAGAGTTCACCTTTGCCAACCCAGTGACATAGTATACGGTATAATAAATGAATGCTGTGTCTCTTGCTCTAAGATTGTGTTAGTCTAGCTTTTCATCACTGTAACAGGCACCTGAGAAAAACAATTTAAAACAGGTGAGATGTGTGTGGCTCAGGTTTCATCAATTTTAGTCTGTGGTTGCCTAGATCCATCACTTTGAACCTGGGGCAAGGTAGGGGAGGCAGAGGACTGTGTCCTTCAAGAATCCTGCCAAGTAACCTACCCTCTAACTGCCACAGTTCTACTCCATATTAATTTATACAAGTTAATTAAGCTAGCAACTTATAGGGAGGAGAATTTATTTTGGCCCATGATTTCAGAGTTTTAAATTCATGTTTTTGTGTTGATCCGCCTCAGCCAGCAAGGCTAAGCCTTCTCAAAGCAAAGGAAATGCCAAGGATCTGAACAGGGTGATCAGGGGACTTGAGGCTTTTGAGGTCAAGCATAATATAAACAAAGTACTTCTCATTTCCTTTATTAAACTAAGTAAAACCTGAAGTGATGCTTACATTTACCTTAAGCAAATACAAGTACAGAGAGGAAATATACCTCATGCTGTGTCTTATCATCTTAGTTCATGTGAAAGATCCAAGGAAATTCCTCCCAGGCCATCACCTTCCCTGAAAAAATAATGTGTACATGCCAGGACATTTCCTTCATGCCTGTGACATCCCTTTCATGTCACTTATAACATTGTATGCATTTCTTTCTAGAAGGACACCTTAGGGGAAGAATATTCTGCACTCTGCTCCAATTTTAGTTTAGAGTAAGCTTAATTTCTTACACAGGCTCCTACATTCTTTCTTGCTCCATTGTCACAGTTGGCTTGTGATAAGACAGGACACTGGGGCAAGCAGACACAGGAAGAGTCTGCCTTCTCTGAGGCAGCCAGGAACCAGCAGGGCACAACAGGAAGGATCCAGGACAGGATATATTCTTTAAAAGACATGACAGTGAACTACTTTCTCAATCCAGGCCCAATCTCCAAAACTCTCCATTACTTCATTAATCTTTAATCCATCAATGAAGTAAACTATTGATTGTCCAGAACCCTCACCATCTAAACTACTCTAGAAATGCCCTTACGGAAACACAGGAGTGCTTTAATCTTTTAGGTATCTTCCAATATCATCAATATTGACACTAAGTATTAACCATTACAAATCTAACTCATGTCAGTGTGACATCCTACAGTTCTTAAGCTGTATTTAATCTCAAAGTAAACCAACGAGAAGGCCATAGGCAAATGTAGGTTGACTACCCTGCACATAACAAATGACACCATGTTCCCCTCTAAGGTCTTAACAAATCTAACACTACTGCAAAGTCCAATCCCAAAGTTTCCCATTGAAATTGAAGATAAAACCTTAGCTGTACGCCCTTATAAATCAAGAAATAAAAGGGCAGAGCCAATGAGAGAGCTCAGTGAGTGAAGGCATTCATTACATAAGCCTGGAAACCTGAGCTTGGTTCCTGGAACTCAGGTGGAAGTGGAGTCAACTCTACGGAGTTGTCTTCTGACCTCCATCTATGTGCCATTATATGTGCATTCCCCAGGCCACATGCTTACAGTACATAATCTGGGATTGCATATTGTATACACATTTTATTTTATTTATTTTATTTTATTTTATTTTGTTTTTTTGGATTTGTTTTTTTCGAGACAGGGTTTCTCTGTATAGCTCTGGCTGCCCTGGAACTCACTCTGTAGACCAGGCTGGCCTAAAGAAATCTGCCTGCCTCTGCCTCCCAGAGTGCTGGGATTATAGGCGTGAGCCACCACTGCCCAGCTTACATTCTATTTCAAAGGGAACAAATATGAGAATACCAATCTCCAGAGAATCATACCAAAGCAAGACTAAAATCCAGAGGGATAAGCTTTAAACACTGTAGATCCTTGCCTGGCATCTGGGGCACATGTGAGTTTCCAAGTGTTTGGGAACCCCTTCATACCATTGTCTTCCTGGTTCTAGACCACACATCTTCTTTCCTGGAGCACCCCTGTTGCCTTCTACAACTTTCCATATTCCTGATATTAGTGACTTTACTCGGAATAGCTTCCTGTATGATCCTATTAGGAGCACCCCATGGGAATTCTGATTCTTGTTACCAGGCCTTCCAGGTTATCCTTTGGAATCTGGATAAAAGCCCATTAAAAGCCCCAGTTCTTACACGCTGCAGGTCTGTAAAACCAGTGCCATATGACTGATGGCATTGTTTCCTGCAGGCTTGAGGAGTACAAAGAGCCCCTCCCACCATGGTTGCCATAGGCTCTGAATGTCTGGGTGGTTAAAGTTGGGAATACACTTCATGCAATTATCCATTGCAAACAGGGGATTCCAGCAGCCCTCTCATCAAGAGAAGGTCTTCGGATCCCTGATGTGTCCTGAGAGCATGTCACCCATTGCTGCAGTGATCAATCCTTGGCTTCTTGTCATGCTGTCAATCTCTTCATCAACCATGACTTCCTTGCCCTCATCTTGGAGCCTGCTCCTTTTCTGGCCAAGAAATCTCTCCAATCTACTTTTTGCTCACTATTCTCACTATAAATCCTGCTAAGAGCATCTAGCAGGAACAGTCACAATGATGACTCCTCTCCTGGCCTCTGTGTTAAACTTTTCATCACGGTGAGTATACCCGAGGGAAAAAACTTAAATTAAGGAAGATTTGTTTTGAATTGTCATGGTTTCAGAGGTCTCTGTCCATGGTTGGATGGATCTACTGCTTTAGCCCTGAAGTAAGGCAGAAAATCAAGGCACTGGGAACGTATACCCAAACTGTTTATCTTGTGGTGGCCAGAAAGCAGAGAAATGTATAAGGAATCTGAGCCTCAAAATACCACTCAGGAACTCTTCTGCAGTGACTCAGTTCTTCTATCAGGGCCCTCCCCTTCTATCACTTCATAACAATGTGTTCAAACTATGAGTATCTAGATCAAACAATTCATTAGATCAGAGTTCTCATGAACTAGTTGCTTCTAGAATCACCCTCACAAACACATCTAGAAACAGATTTTATTAGAACCTCTAAGGCATTTCCTGACACAATTAAGATAAGATTTACTATTACACAAAGATTGAGATAAAATCATATTTTAAATAATGTGATAATTTGTCAAATAATAATGTCTTGGAAAGGATGGAATAGATTTCATTTTTATCTCAAGTTTACTGGTGATATTAAGCTAAACATAATGGGTCAGACATCTATTCTTATACTTCTTTTGGGGAGAAATTGAGAGACTACATCTTTAGCTGAACAGACTGGTTTCCAGTTCTGTAGAACTCCAAAAAATAAATTTTTCTGGGAGTGCTGCAGAGTTCTCAGAACTAGAAATTTGGTGGGAGGAAAATATTTCTGATGAAGATAAGAAAGGGCCTCTTGGGGGATATAAGATACTTGTTCTTTTAGCAGGTGTCTAATACCATATTTTCTGCGTGCTGAGGACAAAGTCAGTCTTTTTCTTATAATCATCTAGCTTACATATCCAGAGAGATCAGAGAGTACATATACAAACTAACACAGTTTCAGAGGTCCACGAGAGCTATGGATGTGAGGTTATATATATGGTTAACATGGATGGATACAGGGTGCTCTTTCAGAGTGGGAGGCCAAGGAATGGTCTTCTGAGTCATGTTTTGAATTAAAACGTGGATAGTAAAGAACCAGTTGGCAAGGTATGAGGACAGAGTGTTCTAAGTTGAGAAAGGTTAATTACAGATTATGTATGTGAGCATACTGAGTCTCTATCCGAGGATAGCAAGAGAGTCCCTGTCTACATCTGGGAAGTGGTGTTGAGAGTGAGGCAGTAGACATCAAATGGTAGAATTCTGGAGTGTCTTATGGCTTAACATCTATATTCAGTGCCAGGCATCTCCTAGAGCATTCTAATCTGGAAATTGTATGTGGTTCCCAATTGTAAAGGTTCATTCGAGGTACTGCGTAGAGAATGAAGCATAGAGAAACAGAAGAGAAGGAGGTAAGTGGGGTGGTTAGTTTGAATACTGCTGCAGGCTAGAAGTGGATTTCCTGAAGAAACGGAGGGAGTGAGATCAAGGGGGTGTTTTTAGTGAAGCTGGCATGATTTACTGGTGAATTAAGAGAATGAAAGGAATTTTAGGAAGACAGGGATCCCATGGGCCTTCTGCTTTGACTGACCAAGATGGAGGAAATGGAACCTGCTTTGTCTGAAGGCCTTGGGCTCTTTTTCCTTCTTGGAAGAGTTAACTTTGCAGTGCTGTCAGATTTTACATGGTGATTTTGAGGATTCACTTGGATATGTGAATTTATGACTTCATCAGAAGTTATAACTGGAGAAATCCAATTTAGTAATCACCAACATAGCTAGTGCTAAAGCCATGATACTCATTTCATTATATGTCTATGTGCTATTACACAGACTAGAAAATAGATGAAATCCAGCAATTCTATTCTACTGTTTTAGAAATTGTATATCTGTGCTGGTGAGGATGTGGGGCAAGAGGAATATTCCTTCATTGCTGGAAGGAATGCAAACTTGTACAGCCACTGTGGAAATCAATATGGAGATACCTCAGAAAATTGGAAATCTACCTCAAGACCCAGTTATACCATTCCTGAGTATATACCTAAGTGTTGCTCCTTCTTACCACAAGGATACTTGCTCAACTATGATCATAGAAGTGTAAGTCATACCAGCCAGAAACTGGAAACAACCTTAACTGAAGAATAAAGAAAATGTGGTACATTTATGCAATGGAGTATTACTGAGCTGTCAAAAAATAATATAAATTGAAATTTGCAGACAAATAGATGGAACTATTTTAAGAAATTCTGAGTAAGGTAACTCAGACTCAGAAAGACAAACAGTATATGCTCACTTATAAGTGGATATTAACTATTAAGTAAAGGATAGTTATGCTACAATCCACAGACCCAGAGAGGCTAACTAATAAGGAGGGCTCAAGGGGTGCCAATAGGGATGATGTGAAATACATGGGAGATGGGAACAGGAAAGGCCAGGTGGGGTTGGATACTGGGGGAAGAAATGAGGGAGAGGGAGAGGGAGAATGGGGAGGGACAACTGAAACTGGGGGCAATTGGGAGGGTGATGTGGAAATTTAGTGCTGGAAACTCTCTGGAATTTATGAGGGTGACCTAGGCCTCAAGGACTCCAAATACTGTGACATATGAAGCCTGAATGGGCCATCTTCTATAACACTAACCGAGCCACACAACCTTTGATCCATAGTTTGTCCTGCTCGAAAGATGTGGTTGGATAATGGTGGCACAGAACTTGTGGGAGTGGTCAACAATTGATTGGCCCTACTTGAGGCCCATGTCTTGAGAGGGAGTCCATTTCTGATACTACCTGGATGGCTAGGATCCAGAGGCTGGATAGACCAAAGACCTAAGATAGAACCAATCACAAATGACAAGCAAGCAAGCAAGCAAGCAAGCAAGCAAATAAACAAAAACAATAAAAAAGGAGTCAATGAAATGATTCCTAATGATATACTTCTATACACATAGATCAGTGCCCAGCCCAACCATCAGGGAGAGGCTTCATCCAGAAACTGAAGGAAGCAGATGTAGAGACTCACAGGTGGAGCCTGTGGAATCCTGGGGAAGACGGGGAGAAAGGATTGTAGGAGTAAGAGGGGTCAAAAATTCTGTAAGAAAACACACAGAATCAGTTAAGCAGGGCTCACAGGAGCTCACAGAGACTGATGTGACAATGCACGGGACTGT
The DNA here is from genome assembly GCF_947179515.1 of Apodemus sylvaticus. Classification (NCBI taxonomy): domain Eukaryota; kingdom Metazoa; phylum Chordata; class Mammalia; order Rodentia; family Muridae; genus Apodemus; species Apodemus sylvaticus. Next base: position 10,607,283 of record NC_067474.1, on the reverse strand, counting down.
CTAGATCTTCTCAATATATCTAATGCGTGTGTAGCTGGTGTTCTTGTGGGATGCTGAACAGTGGGAGTGGGGGTGTATCTGACTCTTGTCTGTTCTTGGGATCCTTTTCCTTCTACTGGGTTGGCTTGTCCAGTCTTGCTATGAAGACTTGTGCCTAATCTTACTGTACCTTGTTATACCATGTTGGGTTGATATCCCTGGGAGGCTGCTCTTTTCTGAAGGGAAGTGGAGATGAGGGGGGCACTGGGAGGAGTAGAGGGAGGAAAAATCTATTGTATTGTATAAGAGAAGATAAAAAAGAAATTGCATGTCAGTTATTCTTTATATTTAAAAATTAATATTTAATTATTTTGTTATGTGTATGTGTCTTTATATGCACACACACACACACACACACACACACACACACACACACACACACATACTGTTTTAGCTTTCCCAAAGATTCTTGTAATTTTATTAAGAAAGTTTCACATGACATTTTGCTGTTTTTCTTGCCATCTCAGACATGGAATGAAACCAAGCAGCTACAGAGAGCAGTTGGAAAGCTTTGTGGGAAGCCGCTGGTCAGGATTTGAAGGGAACCCTTTGTTAACTGCAAAACAGAGTTCACAGAGATGGCTCTTTGTTATCTGTGGAACTGGAAAAAATAAACCATGGCTTCTTCTTAGACTTACCCAGTTTGCCACGTACTTTGGGAGATTTCTTTTTCAATGGGTTGCATTTTGTTTGGGGGGGCTCTCTATCTGTCTGTCTGTCTACACATGCACACACAGAGAGACACACACAGACACATACACACACATATATGACAAATCCTTTCAGCTTTTTAGTTGACTATGTTTGCATCTTGGATGTACTACCAACACAGAGAGTGCAGTCATTATTTTTCAGATAGAGATAATAATAACATAAAATCTTAATAGTTATGGATTTTTGTATTTTCTCTGGGTATAAAATCTGTATGATGCCATCAAAGATGTCTAGAGTGTATTTCAAATCACATTAGAAACATCTAACTCTAATGTAGTTTTCTGCTTTTGAAAAAGATAATTAGGCTTATAACAATGAATCAAACAGAACTGTCTACAGGGAACTCATCCAGTTGTAATGTTTGATTTATTTACTTTAATTCTAACAATAATAAATTATAATCATAATAGTTTTTAGTTCTTGACAAATTCAACCTCTTTGAAAATGCTTTCTGTGTATTATTGGATCTATTCCAGATGTTAGTGATTGGACATATTTTATGATGGCATGGGAGATTATCTCCTCTATCACTTTCTAGCTATGTTTAGATTTTTGGCGAGTCATACATACATGTAATGTATTGTGGTCACATTCAGCCCATGATTCTCTCCCCTCATCTACTCTTGCCAATCCCTTTCTTCACAAGTCTTTTCATATTTATGTTCTTTCTTTCCTTTTTTGATCATTGAGTTCAATTAGGATTGCTTGCATTCACATGGCTATGTCCTTTTTACTAGAGCCTGACCAACATTTCTTTAAGGATTTGGTAAGCTGATGTACCTGTTAGCTATCTATGTACAAGAGCACTGAGCTCATGTTGAACTTTGCCTGGATTTGCTTCATATCTTAGCAGGATTACATCGTCTATAGTTTGTTCAAAATTGCTTATGATGCTGCTAAACAAGGGGTAGCTTGGGAACTGCATGTCCATCTTCACCTGTGACTCTTTTCAATTCATAAAATTTTAGGACTCTACCACCCTGAAGGTCAGCTTCAGCCTGACATGAAGCTCTTTGGACAGAAATGGCAGTAGAAACTGTAAACACTAAGGAACTGGTGAGGAAGCTACAGATGAGCTATGGGGGAGACCCAATGCCCCCTGAAGAGATCCGACAAGGGAGAGAGGAGAGGCAGAGCTGGGGGCTGGTCTTGGTTGGCGCTCACTGTTCTTTCCATTGCTCAAGAACCAGAAAAGGGACTAAAATAAGTCTGCCTTTTACTTTTTATAATTTGTCATCATTTTCTCTTTTATATTGGTTCAGGGACTCTGTGCATGAGGTCTGTGATTCTCTGAGGTGAGGTTAGTGAGGTAGACTTGTGAGTCCTATAAATCAAAAGACTAGCATCAAGTCAGCAGGGTTTGCTGAGGACTCCAGCTCAGTTTCTCAATGGTTTTCTTAACGCCCATTCCTTTGTTCCTTCAACAGAGCAGGTGTACCTTATTGCCACAAAATGGCTTCATCTGTCCCAATACTCATGTATGCATATTGTACTAAGGCAAGGAAAGGTTGTTGTTGTTGTTGTTGTTGTTGTTGTTTTTGTTGTTGTTTTAACCTTCATCCTCCTCTAAACAAGTAAGGTACCATATCCATTCTTGAGGGAATCACTGTATTGGAGGAATGCTACATGCTGACTGACTTCTATCTTGACACTCACTCAGGCATTGTAGAAGGGGTTATTGTGCCAATAAGGAGAATATACCATTAAAAAACCAATTGCTTCTCAGGGAAAGGGGAATTGAAGCCAACTGGTAATTTTCATATATGCAAATCAAGCCACATCCCACCAGCGCTTGACTCAATTGCTCTAATTATCTTTCCCAAATTATACAGAAGGTTGTTGCACTGGGGCTGATTTGGTGGGTTTTAATGTAGAAAGGTGACAAATCTCAGGGTGGAAGTGGTATCTAATCTTGTCAAGCTCCTAGAGATCCAAGCCTTTTGCAACCCTGAGGATGCAGGTTTTGACATTTCACAGTAGTTCAGGAGTAAGTCTAATTAAGATTAATAAGTAAGAGGGTGTTAATATTAGCAGCCTAAAATTAACCACGCAGTATCCAAAAAGTCAAGGGATTATCGTCAGCTGTGTTCAAGGTGAAAGCACAAAGCCATTCCCTCTGTTTGCCCCAATGGAATGCCTATGAAGTCCATAAAGAGTTTTCCTTTTCCATATCATCTTCAGGTAGCATTTGTTACTGCCTTCCTTATATACAATTGCAGTGTTCCCATATGTAATGTAGGACCTTTGGATGCCTGAGTACCAGATCCTAGGAAGCACCACTGATTCAAGTGTGAGAGGTTCTGTAAACACAGTAGTGAGGCAGTTTCTTCATTTGTAACACACAACATGAAATGGAAAGGAGAGCAGACTCCTCATAGTAAAAGTGAGAAGCCCTAGCTGTCTTCCTTGCCTCCCATCTCCCCACAATGCACACTTCTTTGTTTTATAACATACCATGGGTTTGAATAGGATGAACAGCCATCAGTAAGGGAGGCTAGTACAGGAAGGGTACCAATCTACAAAATCTCTGCCTCAACATTGTTCTCCAACTGAAGCTGGTAACAATTCTATAGATATCACACTGGCACATTTAAATTGGTGTCTCTGCCCCAGCCATCAAGGACTTCTAGCTGCAGGTGACCAGAGCCACCTCATTTTCTGGTTTTGCACTTCGGATTCTGGTATCAGCTTTTCTCTTACTAGCCATAAAAGCAGCAGGGAATTGATTTCATCTTTCTGCTCCTCTTGTCCAGAACAGACAATGCTGCTTTTTCATTATAGCATCATAGAGCACACAGGCCTTCATCTAGTATTACAAAGTTGTGAGATGGCAAAGTATTATTATTTAATCTCTCAAACACCCAAACTGGGCCAGAGCTTTTCAACCATGTGGTCCTTGACTGTGCCTGCAGTTTCTTTGTTATAACAGGATTTTATATGGTAAAGAGTTTGATCATTATAAAATGTGAAGTGCTCAGATTTTTCTACTGTGTAAAATTAGATGATGGGCTGTGTGTGTGTGTGTGTGTGTGTGTGTGTGTGTGTTGGGGAGGGAGATATTGGTAAACCTTTTGGCTGTTATTCCATGGGTAGAATGAGGCTAAATCTCTGATCACAGGGATTCCATCCTTATCATTTGCACACAATCTGTGATTTTTTTCTTACTTTAATAAATTGGATTGAAAGCCCACCTGCTGTGACATGTATATCTCTGTAGGGGATCAGGAGAAACGGCTTTCAGCGGGACACATAAGGAGATATCTATGCTCTTTTTGAGAACCAGTTCTAAAGTGACTCTGCAGTTGCCCAGGGAAAATAGAGTCCTTACTCTAAGCTGGTAATAAATAGCATTTATCAGCTGAAATTCCTCCATTCTGTATTAAGTTTGGATGGAGGAAGGGAAGCCAGCCCCACCCTAAAATGTCTACAGATCACAGAGGCTGGCGCCCTGGTGCCTGTCCAGAAGTCACAGGCAAAGAAGGGGATTCGCTCAGTTGGAAATGGCTGGGAGGTCCCTCTGTTGTTCAGGAAGGGCAGTATTAAAAAGAATTGTGTAATTTCTGCAATCTCCAACTTCACAGGGGACACAGCATGGAACAGGCAGGGCACAAGGGAATCCTGGAAAATCATGTCCTTGATGTTGGATTTTATTGTACCTTCCCCTTCATTGAGACAATTCTAATTTCATAAAAACTATGTTTTACCCATTCTTCTTGTCTGTTAGAGTATTTAAGGGAAGCTGTAGAGAGACAGAATGTGGAAAGGAAGAGAAGATTGGTATGGCCTTAGGCTGGACCATGTTTATTCACGGTGAGGGGGCACTTTTATCACTGACCTGTGCAGATGGCCAAAATGCCTGGGGAAGATGGAACATGTCCCCTTATAGGACATAGAAAATTCATCTGTAATAACAAAAAGCCCAGGGTAGCTAAAACTATTCTCAACAACAAAAAGAAATTCTGGGGGAATCAGTATCCCTGACTTCAAGCACTACTACAGAGCAATAGTGTTAAAAACTTCATGGTATTGGCACAGTGACAGACAAGTGGACCAATGGAATAGAACTGAAGACCCAGAAATGAATCCACACACCTACGGTCACTTGATCTTTGACAAAGGAGCTGAAAACATCCAGTGGAAAAAAGATAGCCTTTTCAACAAATGGTGCTGGTTCAATTGGAGGTCAGCATGCAGAAGAATGCGAATTGATCCATTCTTATCTCCATGTACTAAACTCCACTCCAAGTGGATCAAGGACCTTCACGTAAAACAAGACATACTGAAACTAATAGAAAAGAAACTGGGGAAAACCCTTGAGGACATAGGCACAGGGGAAAAGTTCCTGAACAGAACACCAATAGCTTATGCTTTAAGATCAAGAATTGACAAATGGGACCTCATAAAATTACAAAGTTTCTGTAAGGCAAAGGACACTGTTAAAAAGACAAAACGGCAACCAACAAATTGGGAAAGGATATTCATCAACCCTACATCTGATAGAGGGCTAATATCCAATATATACAAAGAACTCAAGAAGTTAGACCCCAGGGAACCAAATAACCCTATTAAAAAATGGGGTACAGATCTAAACAAAGAATTTTCACCTGAAGAAATTCGGATGGCCGAGAGGCACCTTAAGAAGTGCTCAACATCATTAGTCATTAGGGAAATGCAAATCAAAACAACCCTGAGATTTCACCTTACACCAGTCAGAATGGCTAAGGTCAAAAACTCAGGAGACAGCAAGTGTTGGCGTAGATGTGGAGAAAGAGGAACACTCCTCCACTGCTGGTGGGGCTGTAAGATGGTACAACCACTTTGGAAATCAGTCTGGCGGTTCCTCAGAAAACTGGACATGACACTTCCGGAGGACCCTGCTATTCCTCTCCTGGGCCTATACCCAAAGGATTCCCTGGCATGCAATAAAGACACATGCTCCATTATATTCATAGCAGTCTTATTTATAATAGCCAGAAGCTGGAAAGAACCCAGATGTCCCTCAAAGGAGGAATGGATACAGAAAATATGGTATATTTACACAATGGAATACTACTCAGCAATTAGAAACAATGAATTCACAAAATTTTTAGGCAAATGGTTTGATTTGGAAAATATCATCCTAAGTGAGGTAACCCAATCACAAAAGAATACACATGGAATACAATCTCTGATAAGTGGATATTAATTAGCCCAGAAGCTCTGAATACCCAAGGCACAAATTGCATAACAAATGACTCCCATGAAGAAGTATGGAGAGGGTCCTGATCCTGGAAAGGATTGATCTAGGGTTGGAGGGGAATATAACGACAGAGAAAAAGGAGGGAGGTGATTGGAGAATGGATGGAGAGAAGAAAGTTTATAGGACATATGGGGAGGGGGGATCTGGGAAAGGGGAAATCATTTGGAATGTAAACAAAAATATGGAAAATAAAAATATTAAAAAAAAGAAAATTTCATAATCTACAAGGGAACCTGGGAAATGTAGTCTTTCAGTAAAAAACTATCATTCTTCCTAACTCTGAGTTGGAAAAACAAAACAAACACAGGGAAGGCATGTTTTATAGCTGTTTTCTTCTGAGAAGAGTCTTTGTAGGAAGGGGTAATTAATTCTGGGCTCACTGAAGAGGTGTCTCTCTCTGTTCAGCAGGAGGAGAGTCTTTACTTGATCAGCTGCATCCTGTATTTCTGAAGAGACTTGAGAAATAACTATTAGAGGGCTGTAAGCAGATGACTTGGCTCCAGAGTAGAACTGAGAGAATTTTCTGGGACTGTTGAGGAGCAGGGAGGAGCAGAGGTGGAGACATGGAGCAGACTGGTAAGAGGAAGTGCACATAGAGTTGACTCAGGGTGGCAGTGATTGGTCCCATTGCCAGGACAGTTGTACCAAAGTGAAGTAGCAGAAAGTAGCAGGGAGCCACAGAGAATCCCAGGAACAATCAGAGGACTAGTGTAAAGTGGTGCACCTGGCCTGGCCGAAGGGTTTAGCTAGCTTCACCACAGTACTCTAAGGACTCCTTTGCAGATGTCTGAGGTCCAGTTGGAGCTGTTGTAAGGTGAAAGCTATCGGGAGAGCGTTATGCTCCAAACATTCTGTTTGGGTATAGGGTAAAATCGAGTAAGGAAAACATTTAAAGGGCATGGTGAAAATATAGGTATGAGGATGCTAAAGAGGGAAGAAGAATCAAGAGGAAAAGCAAGAGTGGAGGGGAACCAGAAGAAATTTTTATCTGTCTCTGTGCCTTTAGTCCCCATTTCTTTATTTTTTTTCTTTATTGATATATATTTTTTATTTACATTTCAAATGATTTCCCCTTTGCTGGGTCCCCACTCCCCCCAAGTCCCATAAGCCCTCTTCCCTCCCCCTGTTCCTCCATCTACCCCTTCCTGTTCTGGTATTCCCCTATACTGTTGCATTGAGTCTTTCCAGAACCAGGGGCCACTCCTCCATTCTTTTTGGACATCATTTAATATGTGGATTATGTCTTGGGTATTCAAAGTTTCTAGGTTAATATCCACTTATAAGTGAGTGCATACCATGATTGATCTTTTGAGACTGTGTTACCTCACTTAGTATGATGACCCAGGTGTCCTTCAACGGAGGAATGGATACAAAAAATGTGGTATATTTACACAATGGAGTATTATTCAGCCATTAGAAACAATGAATTCATGAAATTCTTAGACAAATGGATGGAGCTGGATAACATCATACTAGACCCCATTTCAAACCTGCTAGAATTTGTTGGCACAGAATCCTCAGGAGCCATGGGATTTAGTCCTTTCCGGAGCACAGCAGCAGCCAAGGAGCTGAGCTGGTTCTGAGGTTTTAAGCTGATCTGAGCTGGTGAGACAGATAGGGGACTGATGCAGAGAAGGCTTCAGTTATGAGTCCCACAATCACAGTTGTGAGGGGCAGGGAGAGAGAGAGAGAGATGAGTTGGATGGCCCATGGCCCATTGTCTCCTCTGGAAGGTTTCCTGAACTCCTTTCTGAGGTTTGGGGATGTCACTCTGTAACTGCTTTAAGACTGACAGAGGGCAGGGAGGGGAGCAGCAATCAGAGTGCCTCAGAAGGAGGCTCTTCCAAGGGACCATGTAAAACTTAACAGTTGGCAAAGATCATGAACATAGCTCAGGAGGTCATAACTGTGTGACAAAGATACACGAGATAAACTTTTACATCAAGATTAACAGGAGTTACACGCAATTGTACAGAAGGCAGGACACGTACTAGAGTTCTGTAGAAGAAGGTAACTGTAATCAGCTGTTTGTTACATCAGCCTTTTAATGGAAGTCAGTTAAAGCCAGCATTCAAGAAATGAATATGGACAGAAAATGTCTAAATGGTATACATTGCTTTCACACATGATAAACTTTGAATACTTTTTAGAGTATTAACAATACTAACTACCATTTAATCAACAAAACTAGAGTATCTCAAGTTAAAAAAAATTGGTTAAAAGCAATTGGATAAGATAAAAATGTAAAAACTGGGGCTATTACCTTCAATGGCCATACCTAGTATTTGAAAACAGCATGCATATAATTGTTAATGTCAAATTATTATACTGTATTCCCAGATTATATAGTAAATATATTTTATATTGTTAGGCTGTATAAAGAGATAATTTAATCCTGAGTTATACTCCCCCTAAAAGAAATGATTTAAAAATTTCAATTTAAAATGTATACTCCCAGAGACAGTGTCTACCTTGTCAAGTGTAAATGATGATTCAGTAACCAATTAACTCTATTACAGAGTCTTTTAAAAAAAAAACTTCAACATTGTCATTCCATACTCTCAACCAACTGATGAGATAGGAAAGCAGACACTCACAGAAAATCTGTTACAAATGATTATATGTAACATAGACTGAACTGACAAAGAAGGCTAAAGCCATCCTGCTGGTGGACAAATCTCTAAGTTACACCATACTGACAGGAGTAAGCATATTTCCAACTGAAAGACACCGTTTAGATATTTCAAACAACTGTCTAAAGCTGTGAGTATCTGGCATCCTCCTCACATGAGGGAACATGGGTGATTAGAGTCTGAACTCTGAGAGTAGCTTTTTCTAAGAGGGAGAATTGAAAGCCAGGGTAGTGGTGTGGCCAGCTGAGTGAGCATGCAGGCCCCATACCTGCCAGGCGGTGTGCTCTGTACAAGTTTCCCTCCTCACAGCATCCTTATAGGACCCTTCAGGAGACATTGAGGACGGCACAACTCCTGTTTGCCTCTCTGTTGTTTGAGACATTTAAGATGCGGATTCAGACTCTGAGTACCTTCACTGGGCAAGAGAATCCACTCCCCTGCCATGTGAGACATGAAGAGTAATTCATCTTTAGATAAGGAGTAGGATTTTTTTCTCTGGTTTGGCCTTTGTGGCTGGAGCTGGTCAGGCCTTCAAAGTCAGAACCACTGGGCCTATCCAGCCAGAGAAAGTCTGATTGCTGCACAACCTTTTCTGTAATAAGGGCAGCATGTGGGATACTCTAGAGGGATGGTGTGTCATCCAAGGGAACTGGAGCTCTCCTGCCATACCACAAGTATATTGTAAATGTAACCCATTTTACTAAAGCCTTTAATTTTTCATAACTAATTATATATATATATATATATGATTTTGATTATTATTTTATACTAAATAGGATTTTAAGTTTATTTAAAAGTTGTTTTGGCTTACTGGTTTCTGGCTTAGCTTTTGACAACATACATAGAATATTTTGATAGGAGATAAAAATTGGTCTTTTTTTCCAAGTTTGTCTCTGCAAATAAATTACATTTGTACATAGCAGGACTGGCCATTAACTTGTATATCTTAATTATTTTTAATAGTTCATGATTAGAAAGTAACTCTTAGAAGATTAGGACTTTGTTATTTTATTCCTGGTAAGTTTGAGTCTTAAAAATTATAATTCTTGAATTAAAGATCTTTTAGAATAAAAATAAACTTTAGATCATAAATACAGCTCCAAAGAGAGATTGGGAATCTCTTTTTCCTGATTATTTTATAGTTTAGTTTTACAAAATGCTAGTTTTTAAAATATGACTAGTTTTAAAACAAACTATCCTGGAAGCCTTAGTCTAATAATAGGGAGATACAGGCTCCATTGGTCTAGTTGTTTTATGGGTACTGCCTTAGTTGATTTATACCATGTGGTCACCTTGAGCAAGATAGTGGTAAAGTCACATGCATGCCCTTTATAAAACCTTAGGAAAGATGGTGGCTGAGGCATATGGCCATCAAGATCAACAGGTGATGGCAAGTCCCATGGTACACCAAGGATAGCCCATCAGGTACACACCCTGTTCCTAGAGAGTTGAACCCAAGTCATATGCATGATATGTTATAGCAAATTAACTTTACCTATACATACTTCTTAAATCACAGCCAATGAACTTAAAAATTACAAAATACAGAAAGTTAAAAGTTTTAGAAAAATTTTAAAGACAGTAAATAAAATCAAGAAAAAGGGGTGAGAATTCAGAGTTAAACATCTTGCCATTTGTAACTTGTATGGGAAATAGTTTACTTCTTAGTTTTTCTCAAGTGCAAAGTGTCTTTTCCTGGGCTGTTGTCTTTTTCTCTCCTTCTCCTTGTCATAGAGTCAGGTGGCCAGCCTATGACAGTGCAGAGGTCCCTCCATCTTGTATTCTTATTGGGGCCATTTCAAGTTTAACCAGAATTAGATCTCCTTGATGGAGAATCCCATGGAAAATTATCCAACTCTATAATTGGATATAGATATGAGGTTTTTGCTTTAAAAGCCTCCCCTGTGGTGAAATTAGGGAAATTAGGGAAGAAGGTGAGGAGGAGGACAACCCTATAGGAAGACCAGCAGTCTCAACTGACCTGGACCCCTGAGATCTCTCAGTCACTGAGCCACCAACCAGGCAGCATACATGACCTGGTCTGAGGCTCCCTACACATATACAGCAGAGGACTGCTTGGTCTGGTCCCAGTGAGAGAAGATGCACCTAACCCTTGAGAGGCTTGAGGCCCCAGGGAGTGGGAAGTCTGGTGGGGTAGGAATGGGGGTGGTGGGGACATCCTCTTGGAGACAGGGGAGGAGGTATGGGATGAGGAACAGTCAGAGAATGGACTGGGAAGGTGATAATGACTGGGCCATAAAAAAAAAAAAAACGGATTAAAGAATAAAAAAATTTAAATGCTCAGGGCTACACTTATATCCTGAATACCAGAATGTAGTCCCAGCCAGCTGGAATAAAGACTTTCAATTGGCTATAAACTGTGTCTGAATGGTCATCTCTGCTGAGTTCCCTATAACATTACAATAAAAATACTTTTTTTTTCATAGCCCAGAGGCTAAATCCAAGTTCAAGGTAACATCATCTAATGAGGACTTCTATGGTGTAGCACATGGCACAAAGCCAACCAAGCACACCTAAGTCAGAGTAGTAGTAAAAGAACACATTCCAGAAGGAGTGACATTATTCTAGAGATAGCTCCCTATTCCTTTGATGAAGTCATTGTCCCAGTCAGCATCAACTGTCTACACAACACAGCTTAGGTTCCTGAGACAAGAGCCATAAATGAGGGGCTGTTCGGATCAAACTGGCTTGTGGACATATGAATAGGAGAGTCATTTGAATGTTAATGGATGAAGGAAGGCCCGCTCACTGTAGGCTGTGCCATTCTATGGATACACTCTGGTGGGAAAGGGGATGACATTTGAAATGTAAATAAGGAAAATATCCAATAAAAGAAAAGAAAAAAGATACAGAAAACAGAAAAAGAAAGGTAAAGAAAAGATAGCTAAGTATAAGCCTACAGCTTGAGCCCAGGCAATGTTCTTTTATCATTTCTGCTTCAAGCTCCTGTCAGGACTTCCCTCAATGACAGTTATCCTATAGCCTGAGCTGTGAACCAAATAAATCCATTTCTTCCCTCAATTGTTTTTGCTCAGGATATTTTAACACAGTAATGGCATGCAGCTAGAAAATGCATTAACCTCCTCCTGTGTGGTGCCCTCCTGTACTAACAGCCTCAAAATTTCTGTTTCCCAATACTCTCATAGGAGTCATTAAATTACAACATGAATTTTGGAGGATAAACTGAGCACCTAAGCCAAATATCAACGTCTTATTCTTCATCCATTACCAAATCAAGTGCTTTCTTTTTGTGACACATCTCCAGTCTTCTCCCTTTGGATCATCTCCACGCCTCTGTCATGTGTTTGAACTGGTCTCTACCCTCACTTTGCTTGCCTCGTGTATGTTCTCCACAAAGAAGGCCAAATTGTTTTCTTTAATGCACACACTACCCTGTCATCTCTGTTTAAAATTCTTTGGTATCATTTGAGTCTGGAAGATGAAATTCTTTTCATATTCCTAGTATGGGATGCAAAGTGACTCCCCACTCGCTCCCGCTTCCTCTCTAAGCAAGTCCCACGGGTTCTCTCTCTGCCTCCCCCCCCCTTTATGTTCTGGACATAAAAACTTTCTCAGCTCCATCATGCACCAGGATCTTCCCACTCATGTGGAAGTGTAAGCATGGCAAAAGTCTAGGTTCATGTTATTCTAGTTGGGGAGGGGGGATGCTGAGACTCACCTGATTATATTGTGACTTCGTATTAAGCTGGTATGACTGCTAATGAAGACAAAGCAAAGCAACATATATGTCATTTAGGACTACTGAAGGTTGGAAGGAACTATATCAGCCTGAATCACAATTAACTAGAATCATTTAGGAGATGGCTTTTACTTTGGAAAAAAAAATAGAACTATTACATTGACTGCTCTAAGATACATAAGTCTTTCTGCTCTGGTGCACACTAATAAAGCATTATCATTTTCTTCTTCATCTCTCTCAGATAGTTTCCCAGCACTTGGATTATTATTGAAAATACATTCTGTATGGGAGAATTTCAAACCTACACTTTAATAAACTGGAAATCTAATTATATTTTCAAAAACCGCCCTGAGGTCCTACACTACATTTCAACAAGCCATTCAAGCTGAATTTTAGCTCAATGCTGGAAGCAAAACTTTACACTACCCAAGCCATTCTATTCATGAATTCCACCAATGCAATTTATTTTCACATTTATCATAAGCAACAAATAAATCATGTGTTGTTATCAAGATGCAAAGCACACATCATAATACATTTCTTGTTCTTTTTATTGCATTTCTTTTATTGCTTAGAGATTTTCTGCAATGATAAGCCAAAATGATTCCCCAAAAATGAATTAGAAAAGATAGCAACCTTTAAAGCATTTCTCTCTGCTGTTGGAAAATTTCATTGCTGCAGCCACTATTTTAATAATCTAGGTAGAAAGTAGTTATGGAGGCTTGGTGATTTCAAATACAGTTGAGAATCAACAAAACCAAAACCCAACTGATTTGATTACTGAGGATGACAGTCATGGTGCTTACATGTGAATCACTGTGGTAGCATGCATTTAGGAAGATAATTTCCCCAGGCCTGAGTTTCTCTGGATATTGTATCTACTTGTAAGGTGGGGAGATTAGGTAACCTGACCTACTGGGGTAGTATTTGGCACATGAATGACCACTATAACTTCAGAAATTATGATCATGCAAGGTTTCCCTCCTCCCCTTGATCTTATTTATTCACAAAGGAAGATGCCAAACAGTATTTGGTGGTTAAACAACAGCTGCTATCAATGTAGTGCCTGACTGTATGGCTTCCCAGAGCATAGCTGATTGTCTTAGACATGGATGTCAGGGTTCAGTAATTTCAGCATTAGCTCTACGAGTAGTAATCTTCATTACTATGCCCTGGTATCACAGATTTATAACATTATTGTGATCTATACGGCTTTTATTTGTAATGTTATCTTAAAGGGACAGTCTTCTAAGTAACTGTTATTTCTAACCTTCCTAGAAGGCAAAGCACTGGTTCACTGCTTTACTTAGTCACTTTAACTAGTCATTTATGTAGTAAATAATACACATCACACACTGTTCTAAGCACCTGGGAATTAGCCACTATCAAAACCACAAAACCCCTAATTTCCTTAAGGGAGGAAATATACACATCAAATGAGTTAAGTATGCAGCGCGCAAGATGCTGAGGAAGATACGCGGAGATGAGAAGCCTGAGAGACACATTATGGAAAATTAGATCTGAAGGTTCTGGTTTAAATATGGTGATCCAAGAAAATCACTGAAGGGTCAGACTACAGAGAAGACAACGCCCCAGAGAAAGGAACACTCTAGACAGAAGAGCTACATGGTATCAAGGCTGAGAGACGAAAACTGTCAGCCATTGAAGAGTGAGTTCAGCATGTCTCGAGGGGATTTGTAGTGACAGGATTTGGAGATCACTGCAAGGACTCCAAGTGAGCAGGCAAGCTGAGGATAGTTTTAAGAAGATGAAAGGTGTGGCCTGAGTGAATCTAAGGACTTCCTTCAGTGGTATCCTCACGGGCAGAAGCATGCTTCTCTGTAGTGTCTCCCACCCTCCTCAGAGCTGACCCCACAGCAATTCACCTCAACTTCAAGTGTCCAGTGAGTTCCTTTGGGTCTTGTGCAAACTTTGTATCCCTAAGAAACATTTCGATGTGGAAAGTACAGTTAAATATGGAAGATAAAACCCAGATCAGTTACAAAGCATGGTGTATGTTCTAGAATTGTCTCAGAGATTGGAATTTGAAATAGAACAGGAGTACAGAGATTAAGCAGGGACTTCTTTCTTCTTCACTTCCAAAAAGCACTGTTCTCTGTGAACCTGGCTGTTCCCACTGCTCTATAGAAGGAAACACCGCCATTCCTATGACTGTAATTGTCTTCCTGTGACTGGTTTATTTCAACAGTTTTCATCTGCGTTGTAGCTTGGGTCAGAATCCCAACCCTTTTAACGCTAAAATTCCAGTGTGTGGGTAACTTAAGCTCTTCCTGTAGCTGACTTTTTGCTACTTAGTGGGTTCTTCTTTCTTCTACCTGTCTCCACCCCTTTTCTTCCAGGCTTTCAACATCCTAACAAGAGAGGAGAGAAGAAAGAAAGGGGGAAGAGGGTGGCTTCATCATTAGACTACTTCCTGCTAATTAGGGGTATCAAATTTCTGTGGGAAGTTTGATCTTTGCTGCCAAGATATCTGATTTCTTCTTGTTGTTTCTATTTAACAAACTGCAACCAACAACAATCAACAACCAACCTTGCCTTTTTCAGTGGCTTAGCATTTATATACTGAAATGTCCTCAGAACTCTAAACATCATGCAATCACAGACATTTTCTGCCACTGGCAAAATCACTCCACTGCTGGAGTATGACTGCTGTGGGCAGTTAAACAACAGACATCCCATACCTGGGATTACAACAAAATCATATTCTTACAATGATTCCAAAATTCTGTAATTCTCACTACACTTTTCTTTCAGCCCAGACTTAAAAATCGTGGTCATTTTTCTCGTCTGTTCACATTTCCCCAATTTCCTCTGTCAACAATTTCCAGACCTCAGGGGGGAGGCTGAGGGTAATTATCTCCCTACTCTGAAGGGAGGATGGAGGTCAGGGTGAGTGACAGGGAGGCTGTAAGACTGTAATTTTCTGTTTTGAGTTCTTGTGACATGTCAAAGTTGATGTATAAGGAAATTCACAGGATGGCAAGAAGCCACAGACCCTCTGGGCCAGCTGCTGTGGGTCTGTTTCTGTCCTAGGTACTAGCACTTTGGGTCATAATTCACAATACAGTTCTGCAAAATGAGATCTTTTGGAGTTTGTGGCACTACTAAGGCATCTAACAGCTCATTGCTTATTTCACCTTTATGATAAAGCACTTTGTTGTTGTGTTATATTAAAATGTGTTTTAAGAGGACACAATGCTGTACGGTACCCATTGTGGAAAGTTCTTTGATGTCATTAATATAGAGGCAAATTTCTCCTCTCACTAACAAGCAGTTTTTTGATCATCTCAACTAGAGCTGAGTCATGCTGAGATGTACAGAATCAGGATGGGGAAGGGATGAGAGCCAGGAAGAGTACGTGTCCAATGGAGGACTCCGAGAGACAGGCAGGCCAGGCTGCTGGCCACTGCAGTGGCAGAGTCTAGATTTATACCTTTCCAGACAGAAAGTGGCCACTCCCTACTGCCTGACCTTCTGTGGAGAGTATGTATGAGGAGTTCTTTTTTAGCACCTGAAAAGTAAAACGTAGATCTTTTGCCAAACCTCACACAAACATAATAGAGATGAAGCGACCACTGAAGATCAATCAAGATAGCCTAGTCTATGTAGTGATGATATACTCCTTAATCCCAGCACTCTAGAGGCAGGGGCAGGATGTGAAAGTGAGGCCAGCCTGGTCTACAGGGTGAACTCCAGGATAGCCAGTGTGACAGAGAAACCCTGTCTCAAAAAAAAGAAAAAGGGAAAAAGAAAAAACCAGTGAAGCAGTAAAAGAGCTGTGTGTGGGCCCATCATGGACAGGTACAGTCTTGGACAGTCACAGACAGGCCTCCAAGCTTCTCATTAACCACTTAAAACAACTATGAAACTAGCCTCCTTGAACTGCTTTGAATTGATCCAGCAGACATGATTTTAATAAACAATATTAAAAATCTCCATCATAATGTTTTAATGTTTGCGGCTAGTAAACAATGGGTTCATTTATTCTTGCTCTCTAGGTGGAAACAGAAAATGAAGTTCAAGTAATGGATTGCCTTCATAAGCAACGTAACAGGAAAGGGCCTCGCAGAAAGGAAACTTGAGCTTCTTGCAGACTTTGAGAAGTTGAGCTGCAGAGTCAGGACTGAGGCTGGAGGAAGAGTTACCATTCTCATCCCTAAAGTTCACAGACGTTCATGCTACAGTCCTATGAACAAACGGCCTCAGTGTTAAAGTGGGAGTTCTGTCAGCTTAAGAGCTAGGCTTCAATTCCTGCATTTGGAGGAGAGAATATAGGTCAGCAGTTTTCGGTCAAGTGTAAAGAGGAGCGTTCCCTAACAGTTTGTATGGTGTGGATCAGGAGTGTCATTAGACAGGATCATGACAAATATGCAAACACTAAGCATG
This sequence comes from Apodemus sylvaticus, assembly GCF_947179515.1. NCBI lineage: Eukaryota > Metazoa > Chordata > Mammalia > Rodentia > Muridae > Apodemus > Apodemus sylvaticus. The sequence continues at coordinate 10,590,530 of NC_067474.1, read as the reverse complement.
CTCAGGCTAATGAAATAAACCACAAGATGACCTATCTTTCCATGTTGGTGGGTATACATTCTGATCAGCCTGGAAGTCCATGTCCAAATATAAAATTCTTGGATTTTATACATACTGCTGTGCTTAAATGTGGTGGCTCTAGCTCACTGTCTCCTGCTGCCTTCTCTGACCTTTGACCTGTGAATACCCAGCCCATATACCTATGCTTCAAGTATATCCCCTGTATGCACACACCTAGCCTATTTAACCCCTTGAACCTGGGTCAACTAGGCTCAAGAAGATCAGAGAAGAGAGATCTTGAGATTATTTAGAGGGAGTAAAGCGTGACCCCAGGTGTAGGCCACCCTTCTTCACATCTTGATCTGTGGTGTGTGCTTACCTCTCACATCAGAGGACATGAGAACTTTTGTCGTACTTCATTACTCCTTTTTATAAGGTATGTTAATCACATTCACAAATAGAAAAGAAATCTCATACTCACTTTATTTTCCCCTCCCTGATCAGAAGGGATGAAGATTTCTTACATTTTATCCAGGAAAGAGATAACAGGGAGAAGTTGCTCTCAATAACACTGTAAAGCCTCAACAAAATTTCTTCTTACTTTTCTAGTAAAACTTGTTCTTCCCACACGATGGAGCCAACTGTTACTTTTCAAAGGTCAAGTAGAGTATCCATGGTGATTCTGTGGCTTTGTTCCACGTGTTCTTCACTTCTCAGCAAACAACAACTAAAACATCACAATCCCAAAACAAGTCAGGGTAAAAGTCAACTAATCTTGGATGCTGTTGCTTTTCCCTTCTGGGTTCTGTACCAAAGACTCTTGTGTGCACCATTCTCAGACTCCGGCACGGGCTATTTTCTTCATGAAGTTGTAATTTCTCATTTTTGACCTCAATTTCCACTGCTGAAATTGAGTAGTATGACACCAATATAATGGGAAAAAATGACACAGGGACAGACAGACCTTACTGACCACAGCCAGGGCACATCTCAGTTTTCAATAGTGAAAAGATGGCAAATACAGCTTGTGAACAACAACTTGAAAATAGTTAATTTTCCCATGGCTGCTTGTGCTGAGGTTTCTCACTGTCCAGCAAGTAAAGGCCGAGTTAATAAATCTTTCCCTCTCCTCTCCCCATTCTTTTTGCTATTCTCTAGCTTCTCATATTCATAGTATCAGTCCCTCAAGTGTTTCATTTTAACCTTACCAGTCCATTTGTTCCAGAATGTCCATTGGAGACCTGTTGTTGACAGTCATAAGTAAGCAAGTGAAAAAGTTTGAACACAAGCTTTAAATCTGAAATATCTAGGACTTAGTGCCATTTCTTTAAGATGTCTTGAAATTTGGGACAGGTTACATAAGACTTGGGTCTCCAGTTTGCTGTACAGTACCTCTTGAGTAGTGGTAGACATGAGATGAACTACTGAAGTTCCTATAAAGTGTTAAAATTCCCATGGGGTCACCTGAGAAATATAGCATAGTTGGTTGAGTGTTGGCCTAGCTTACACGGTGCCCTGAGATCAGTCTCCAATACCACAAGAAAATGAAGATGGTGGTACATGCCCAGTATTCCAATATTGGGAAGTAGAAAAAGGAGAGCAAAGTTAATTCTTGGCTATACAAAGAGTTCAAGGCCAACCTGGGCTGCACGAGACTTTGCTACAACAAACAACCTTCCATAGCTAATCTACAAAATAGAAACAGAAGGAATACTACCCAATTTGTTCTATGAAGCCACAAATACTCTGATACCTAAACCACACCAAGATTCAACAAAGAAGAAGAACTTCATACCAATTTCCCTTATGAATAGCAATGCAAAAATACTCAATAAAATTCTCAAAAACCGAATCCAAGAACACAACGAAAAAGATCATCCATCATGATCAAGTAGGCTTCTTCTGAGAGAGGCGGGGAAGGTTCATTATATGGAAATCCATCAAAGTAATCTACTATATATAAATAAACCTAAAGAAAAGAACCACATAATCATTTCATTAGATGCTATAAAAGCATTTGACAAAATTCAGCATCCCTTCATGATAAAAGTCGTAGAAAGATCAGGAATTCAAGGCCCATACCTAAACATAGTAAAAGCAATATACAGCAAACCAGCAGCCAGCATCAAACTAAATGAAGAGAAACTTGAAGCAATCCTACTAAAATCAGGGACTAGACAAGGATGCCCACTCTTTCCATATATATTCAATATATTACTCAAAGTCCTAGCCAGAGAAATTAGAAAACAAACGGAGGTCAAAGGGATACAAATTGGAAAGGAAGAAGGCAAAATATCACTATTTGCAGATGATATGATAGTATACCTAAGTGACTCCAAAATTTCACCAGAGAACTCTTACAGCTGATAATCAACTTCAGTAAAGTGGCTGGATATAAAATGAACTCAAACAAATCAGTGACCTTCCTCTACTCAAAGGATAAACAAGCTAAGAAAGAAATTAGGGAAATGACACCCTTCACAATAGTCACAAATCACATAAAACACCTTGGTGTGACTCTAACTAAGCTGTATGACAAGAATTTCAAGTCTCTGAAGAAAGAAATTGAAGAAGATCTCAGAGGATGGAAAGATCTCTCATGCTCAGGGATTGGCAGGATTAATATAGTAAAAATGGCCATCTTGCTGAAAGCAATCTATAGATTCAATGCAATCCCCATCAAAATTCCAACTTAATTCTTTATAGAGTTAGAAATAGCAATTTGTAAATTCATCTGGAATAACAGAAACCCAGTAGAGTAAGAAATATTCTCAACAATCAAAGAACTTCTGGTGGAATCACCTTCCCTGACCACAAGCTGTACTACAGAGCAATCGTGATTAAATGGTATTGGTACAATGACAGGCAAGTGGATGAATTGAATAGAATTGAAGACCCAGAAATGAACCCACACACCTGTGATCACTTGATCTTTGGCAAAGGACCTAAAACCATCCAGTGGAAAAAAAATCTTTTCAACAAATGGTGCTGGTTCAACTGGTGGCTATCATGCAGAAGAATGCAAATAGTTCCATTCTTGTCCTCTTGTACAAAGCTCAAGACCAAGTGGTCAAGGAGCTCCACATAAAATTGATACATTGAAACTAATAGAAGAGAAAGTGGGGAAGAGCCTTGAGCATATGGGCACAGGGGAAAATTTCCTGAACAGAACACCAATAGCTTATGCTTTAAGATTAAGAATTGACAAATGGGACCTCGTAAAATTGTAAAGCTTCTGTAAGGCAAAGGACATGTCAATAGGACAAAATGGCAACCAACAGATTGGGAAAAGATCTTTACCAATCCTACATCCAATATAGGGCTAGTATCCAATATATACAAAGAACTCAAGAAGTTAGACTCCAGAGAACCAAATAACCCTATTAAATAATGGGGAACAGAGTTAAACAGAGAATTCTCAACTGAGGCATACCAAATGGCTGAGAATCACAAGAAATGTTCAACATCCTTAGTCATCAGGGAAATGCAAATCCAAATAACCCTGAGATTCCACCTCACACCAGTCAGAATGGATAAGATGAAAAACTCAGGTGATAGCAGATACTGGTGAGGATGTGGACAAAGTGGAAAAAAAAGACTTCATTGCTTGTGGGATTGCAAGCTGGTATAACCACTTTGGAAATCAGTTTGGCAGTTCCCCAGAAAATTGGACATAGTACTACCTGAGGACCCAGCTATACCATTCCTAGGCATTTACCCTGAAGATGCTCCAACATGTAATAAAGACACATACTCCACTATCTTCATAGCAGCCTTATTTATAATAGCCATAAGCTCGAAAGAACCTAGACGTCCCTCAACAGAGGAATGGATGCAGAAAATGGAGCACTACTCAGCTATTAAAAACAATCAATTCATGAAATTCTTAGGCAAATGGATGGAACGAGAAATATTATCCTGAGTGAGGTAACCCAATCACAAAAGAACACACATGGTATGCACTCACTGATAAGTGGATATTAGCCTAGAAGCTCAGAATATGCAAGATATAATTCACAGAACACATGAAACTCAATAAGAAGGAAGACCAAATTGTGGATACTTCAGTCCTACTTACAAGGGGGAACAATATATCCATGGGAGGAGATACAGAGACAAAGTGTGGAGCAGAGGCTGAGGGAAAAGGCCATCCAAAGACTGGTGATCCATGCCATATGTAGTTACCAAACCCAGACACTATTGTGGATGCCAAAAAATACTTGCCGATAGGAGCCTGATATAGCTCTCTCCTCAGAGACTCTGCCAGTGCCTGACAAATACAGAGGTCGATACTCTCAGCCAACCATTGGACTGAGCACAGTGGAGAAGGTAGAGAAAAGACTCAAGGAAATGAAGGAGTTTTCAGCCCCATAGGAGGAACAACAATATGAACCAACCAGTACCCTTAGAGCTCCCAGGGACTAAGCCACCAACCAAAGAGTACGCATGGAGGGACCCAGGACTCCATCCGCATATGTAGCAGAGGGATGGCCTTGTGGGACATCAGTGAAAGGAGAGGCCCTTTGTCCTGTGAAGGTTTATTGCCAAATATAGGTGAATGCCAGGACAGGGAAGCAGGATGGGTTGGTTAGTGAGCAGGGGGAGGGGGGGTAGGATAGGGGGTTTTCAGAGGGAAAAGGAGGAAAGGGGATAACATTTGAAATATAAATAAAATATCTAATAAAAACCAACAAAAACAAGAACAGAAAAAAAAGAAATGCATGTACTCAGAGTTCTTACAGTTCTCTCTCTTGCTGTTACAAAGCCGGTAATTTGCTCTTCAGGTTCCAGTTACCTTAAGGAACCCAGCTGGGACTGAGCCAGTCAACAGTCATCCCTAAGCTCAGACACTTCCAGCCCTTCCCACCCCCAGCCCCTCCCTTCCCATGGTAACCCCTGAATGTAATCTATTCTATTTCCTTTTCTGGGGTCTGTAGCAGAGCATGTGAACTGGACGATGCAAAAAGTCAGCCTTTGCTTAATGACAAGAATCACCGATTTTCGGCAAGCTCTTCGGAGCACCCCACTGCCTATTCCTTTAAGAAGAAAGGTCCACAGAGACCTTGGGGTCCAAGTGAGAGAGAGCTAGCAAGCACCCTTAATGCCAACCTGTGTCTCCTAAACCTCCAGGCAAGTGGGGCAGAAGGGAAGAGGGTGCACCATGGGAACTATGACCCTAGAGGTGGGCAGAGGTCCGTGAACTCTTCCTTGTTGGGAATAGGACAAAGGGCTGAGGAGACTGAGGAGAGGAGATTATGGGGGTGTTCTCAGGAACAGCTTTGCTCCAGAATCCTGAGCATAAGCAGAGAGAGGAGCCTGGTGTTTGGGCCTCCACATAGCATGGGCTGGGGATGAGCACTTCTGGCCCAGTAGGCCTAGGTGAAGTCTGCAGTTCTGGTATCTGAGGTGCTGGGTGAGGAAAGGGAAGAAAAAGGGCCAGGATATTGGATATCAACTCTATAATGGGACAAGAGTAGTTGAAACTCATGATCATTCTGATTCTTCCAGTAATTTTTGTTGTTTGGGACTTTAGGCAGGTGAGAGGTTTCCTGCTCTGGGAAAGGCTTAGAAATGTGTGGGAACTAGAGAGCTCTAGAGTCCTTTTTCCTTCCTTTTAGACTATGGGATCCCTGAATGTAATCACATCTTATGTTTCCAGCACCAAGCAAGCATGGCCTGCAGATGTTCAGTAACTATTTGTTTCTTATCTAAAATAAGAAAGCCATTCATCTGACAGGCCAAGGGGCTCTGCATTAATGCATCTCTCCTACACATGGTGGTTTTGCAGTGAGTCAGCCTCATGGTCACAACTGTTTCACTGGTGAATACTGCCGTTTACTTCACGAAATTAATATTTTGGAAAAGCCAGTTCGCCTGACTACAACTATTAATTGCTTCCAATTTAATTTAGACATCTAAAAACTCACAACCAAACTTTTAGCCTCATGAATTAAATATTTATCTCAGCAAATCATGACAACTATAAGATAATCAGCTAAAGAGATAGCTGATCCTCTGGCTTTTCACCCAGTTTCTTTGGGTGAGGTCCTGAAATCAGTTTGGTCTTAGCTGTTGACAAAATTTGTCTCAGCTTTCATTGGTGTGACATAGCCTGGAAGGGGAGATGTTCCCCCAGATCTCCAGCTTCCCTTGATAGGCTCTATCTTTGTCTGGACAAGCTCCATGGTGCTAGGCACTGGGCCTAGGAAGAAGAAGCCTGTTCCCAGCCTTCCAGAAAGCTGGAGGCAAATAAGTTGTCAAGTTCTAAGCCATCCAAGCTGATGGTTTGCACATAAGGCAGCAGAGTTTACACATAAAGGGAAACTCCAGTCTTTGAGTCTGTCCTGGTGCTGGTCAATGCACACGAATATTTCTTTACATAGTTATCATCACATTTCTTTCTAAAGCAATCTCTTTGAAGGGAAGACTATATGCATGTACCTGTTCAAAAGCTTTTCTCAACTATACATTAACCCCACAATTATACATTTTAAAGTGATTCATTTTATTGATGAGAAGTTGTATTATAATAAACCAGTAGGGATAAATTTTGTCAAAGTAATTTCAATAGCAGCCAATGCAATAAAATATATATTCTCTGCATCATATATACAGAGTGAAAATATATTCACACTCAATAAAGACTTCAGAATCACAGTATCTCATCTGTTTGTTTATCAGTTAAACACATGAACAATTCTCTCCCGATTTGCTCGTGTGAAGTATGATTTCAATTAAATGAGTTAAACAATGTTTCCAAATTATGATAGTTAGGATCATTTATAAATGCAGAGGTAGCTCTTTCCTCACTATGGAGTAACTGCTCTTCAGTTATTATTTCAAATTTAATGAATCTTTTAATGGTTATGCATATATTTCATAGATGATAATGCTCTAGGAACCTGTTGGAAGAGATACCTGTTGGAAGGTATGTTGATCTGCTTTGAAAGCTCATTTAAAGTAATAATATTTTGGATATTCAGCCAATCAAACATTAAAAAAGAATTTCTAAGTGTTCAAACACACACACACACACACACACACACACACACACACACACACACACACACCACTATCCAAAAGATCCTTCCTTGCATGTAAGCAGACTCTGAGACTTTATTCAATTTTTAATGATTTCTTTTCCCATAGCAAGCAAAGGACAAGCTCTACCTGAGCAATGCATGTGTATGTGCATGTGCATATACACGTGTATATGATATATATATATATATATATATATATATATGTATGTATATTTATACAGAGTCTCATGTATCACAGGCTAACCTTCTGATCTGCGTATCTTCATCTTCTAAGTGCTTGGTCATGTATATGAGTGCCTGACACCAGGGTTTTGGGCATGCTAGGCAAGCACTCTCCCAGGTAAGCTATATGCTCAGCACAAGCCACCCACTCTTATATTAAGCATTAATTATGCAAAAATGAAAACCTTTGTCAAGAAGCCCACTTTTCAACTATATTGCAATGTATATAGAGTGCTATGGAAACAAATGGGTAAAGAGCATCCGTACTGTGGGAAGAGTTCTTAAAGGAACCTGGAAATGAAGGTCAGGTGAAGCTTGTCCTTTGCTAGCTGTGCAACAGATGAAAGAATTGAATAACTAGTCTGCTTGCATGCAGGAAGGATCACTGTGACTGACAAGATGGATTGGAAGCAGACTCTGGTGAGCTAACTCAGTTATCAACCAATGCAGTTATTCGTCCCACAAGAGTCAAAGATTTCTTGCTAGATACTCTAGGAAAGACACTGAGGTTCATGTAACTAATACCACTGCTAATCACGAATGGACTTTTAATGACCACACTAAATGAATGCCCTTAATTACATGCTCACTTAAAAATGCGACATTTTACATGTGACAAGAGTTATAAGCAAATGATTGTTGCCCCAGGAGCTTTCTTCAGTGGGGAAGAACATACAAGTGAATGAAGTTTGAAGGTGGTCTGAGGGCTGAATCAGTTACACATGTACATCTATAGTACACACAGAATGTTCCTCAATCCCAGGAACTGTAGGGAAGGAGTGTGGTCAGAAGGGAATAAGGTCTACTCTATTAATACATCATTCCAATAATTAGTGCAGTAATCTAAATAGCAACTTTCTTCCACCATCTTCAAGTCAGATAATTATCTCATTTCCTGATAGAAACTTAAAGGGCAGACATGCAGAAGGGAGAAATTGGCTTGCTAGAGATGTCCAGAGTTTCTCAATGATACAACACTAAGCCCTCATTCATGAAGAATGCATTCTGAGACCCCAAAGTTCCCAGATGAAATAAAACTAATGTGAACTATGGCTTTTCCTATACATACCTTGATAAAATTTAACCTATAAATCAGACATGGTAAAAAGCTCAAAGGCAACAATTAATAATAAATAAGATAATTATGATAGACTATCATAGGTTTTAAACTTACAAATTTGTGTTTTAGAGTTTTCCGTGTGCTATTTTTGGGCCATGGCTGATCATAGGCAATTAAAATGTGTAAAGAGAGACCATGGATAGGAGGGAAGTGCTATATTATTGTATCTAAGAAAAAACTCAAAATACAGAATCTTGACCTAAGGACAATACAGAGCATGTAGAAGCCTCATAGCTGTGGAAACCAGGAGACCTCCACACCACAGTGCATCTATAATGGCTGATTGATCATGACCACTTTTCTTTCAGTTAGGGATATGCTCATGTTTCAGAATGATTTCTTACTAAAATGGTTAATATAAAATTCTTCATATGTATGTTAGTCTTGTGTCCTGAAGAACTAGATCCACATGGAATGGGGTTTCTGGGGGGCTGGGGTGGCTAAGGGATTTTCCCATGCAAGAGACAGACTACAAATGTATGAGTTGGTCAAGGTGGTGACCTTAAAGTCAAGGGGGACTTTCAGCCTAGACAACTGAAGCCATTTATTATTGGTATAGGTAAATATCCTCTTCCATCACATTGAGACCTTTCTAGGACCTTGAGTACAACAGGGAAAGCTCATGGAAGAAACACACATAACTTTAAGATGCTCTCTGCTTTATCATCAGCTTTATACAATGTGTATAAAGGAGGCCAATGAACATAAAATATAAAATACAGCTCTGTAACCACTGTTTTCTTCAGATTACCCATGTTGGTCTGTGCACTACAAAAGAGTACAGCAAAGTTCCTCATGGACTCCCAAACAAGGGCAGAAGATTCAAGGAAGCCTAATAGAAGATGCCAGAATGAAAACTGAATGCCAGCTTTAGTATGCACAGTTCATTTGCATCACAGGTATGATTCTGAGTGCTCTGCTAATAACTGACATACAAACACGTAAATTTGTTTCACCCTAATATTAAACATTTGTCAAAAAAGAAAGTTGCCTACACATTTATTTAAGTTGTTTGTAGTCATCTATTTCTACCCTAGTTTATCCATGACCTAATGTAGGCTTGGATTCTTTGGGATGTTTTTACTATCATGATTCTGTATAAACCTTCTGTTTTATGTGGTAGTCAAAAATAATGTATTTTCTGTATGTTAATATGAGTTCTTTTTCTGACTGGTGACAACAGTTGCCAGGGAATTTAGAGGAACTCATTTTTTTTTTTTTTTCCAGAAAGGGTCTTATACAGTTTAAGGTAGCCTCTATACAGTTTAAGGTAGTTTGCTTTATAGCCCAAACTGGCCTTGAACTTATTATCCTCTTGCTTTAGCCCCAGGTTCTAGCTCAGCCTCTCATACTGAAGCTAGGAGACATGAGTCCCAGGGCTATTTTTAAAAATGCTCCATTATGTGGTCAGATAGGGTGTGAAACTATGACTTTAATCTAGCTGATTGTCTACAGTGGTATCCAGCTCAGACTAGGGGTTCATTAAATATTTGTCAAAAAGGAAGTTGCCTGCACATTCAGTTGTCTGTAGTCATATATTCCTACTGCCCTAAGGTAGGCATTGGACTCTTTGACCTGACACTAGTTCCCCTTCCTCATTCCCTGCAGATCATCCTGAATGGAGACTCTTCAGAGAAAAGCCTCCTCAGCAGGCTCACACTGCTAAGCACATCTGCCTAATGCTAACAGTGGGACTACATTTCAGTCCCTTAATGGCAAGCATGTTTCAGTAGAGCTCATTAGTGATGCTAATGGAAGGGATAAGAAGCAGCCTAAGAGACTTGAGCTTAACAGACACAGGGAAATAGCAGAGTAGTAAGCAGTGCACAGGATTAGGAATTGTATGTTTGTGCCATCCGCTCTGCCAGCTCACCACAGGGCGGTGTCTCCTATTCAGAGCACACTAGCAGATACTCTGGGGCAGAAATAGACAGCTATCGCAAATGCTTTGACTTCATTAGTACTAAGAAATCATTTGACATGAGAACGTCTTTCTTCTGTAGCATACTTCAAACATCTGCTTGTGTGCACCGAAAAGAATTTGAAGAATTATATCCTCACATGTTCTTACAAGTTCTGTCCTGGTTTTCACCGTAACCTTGATAACAGCAATGGGCATAGCATTTTAATGTATTGTAAATATTGGCAGCTAAAGAAGTATTTACATTCTGACTCTTTTACAAGGAATCTAAGTGTTACATAAATGGAAACTTTTATACCATTTTTACTCTTTGAACATATTTTCATTCCATTTCATGTGTAGATTTTTCCTAATGCCCTCAAGCTTTACAGATCATTTCGTATTTCCTCATGACTCAAACTCATTTTCCCTCCCTTCTTGTCCCCTTCATCTTACAAAATGGAACTATTCCTTATCCAGATCTTCCAAGCAGTAGCCTAGACATCGTCCACCCCCAACTCTATCTCACTCACCTCACTTATCATGGGATATAAGAGGGTCTTTTTCTGAAGTCAATACCAGCACGCCTCATCAGCATCCTTACAGGGCTTGCTGGATGCTGGGATATCTGTTAGGAGACTGGGGCTTGCTATGAGCTCATAAGGGTAAACACTGGAGCAATTGCCCAGCATTGTTATCCAGCTTAGAATGTGAATTAGGAGGGCACAATTAGAAACATAATTCTTTAAAATTCTTTTAGGAGTAAAAAAATAAGTGTATTTAATTTAAGAGAGCATGCTTGAAATGTCTAATCACTAAAGAAGCCCAAAATCTTGTTCACAACACAATCAAAGTCTCCCAAAAATGTTCTTTCTGCTTTTAAAACTGATGAAATGACAAATAAGACTCTTCTTTGAACAAATAAATGCTGATAAATGTTTACATTGTTTATGTTTCTAGGAGACTTGAGGTACCATAGAAGAAGGTAGTACTTTCCTAAGCTTTAAAATATTTACTTACTAAACATCTGCTTAACAAATAATAACTCAGTAAATATTTTCCAAGAAAATAAGTGAATATGAAAATTTAACAGTATGTTTCACATATATATTCAAATCAGGGTATAATCACCTTAGGCATGGCTTTATTTACAAAGCTAAATATTGAATTCATACTTTAAATCTTTTAAGGATTGATACAATATTTATACACATAAGAAGGTTAGTTCAATACATGAACATTGTGCATAATGATCAAATTAAGGAGGTCAGCATTTCTACATCCTTAAGCATTTATCATGTCTGTGTATTAAAATAATCAATTCTACTTATCCGAGTTTCAAAAGTAACTTGGGAGTTGTAGTCAACTTCTGTAGCAAGGGATAATGCAGGTAGATAGATACACTGTTTAGATAATCAAATGTATCCCAGGGAGACAGGAAGGATGGGCCCTGGGAAAGGAGGGAGAATACCCTAAGACCTTCTCATTGGAAGCAGGGGTTTCATAGGAAGCATTATGATTTTCAGGTCCTTTTCAGACAGATGCTAAAAGGAGCCACTAAAGAATATTAGAATGTTCTTGATTCTATAACACAAAATAATTTAAAAATTTGGATTAGAATCTTTGAGTTTGCATTACTTTTATTTAAAAAATTTCAATTGTTCGTTATTTTTATTCATTAAAACAATAACATTTTAACACTTGGATTGAAAGGAATAGGGTTAAACAAAAATTATTTAATACAGATTTCTGAATCTCCTGCTATGTGTCAGAAGGTACATGATGCTTGACACAAACACTAGAATAGAAGTAAAGACTAACTAATGCCTTTCCCCCCAAGATACTTCTAATACAATTCTTATGTAGAAAACATTCTGGCATAGGTTGTTTCCTAAGGTAAAGATAAGGCATGTAAGTTAAGGTATCTAATACCACCTTACCTTCTAAATATTTGTTGGGCATCTATAAATGTTCTGTACAGCATCTTACATAGTGTCTAGAACAACACTAAGATATTGAAAGTAGTCTCTCTTTGAGTTTGTTTATGTAGTGGATTGCATTGGTGGATTTCCATATATTGAACCATCCCGGCATCCCTGGGATAAAGCCTACTTGATCATGGTGGATGATCATTTTTATGTGTTCTTGGATTCGGTTGGCAAGAATTTTATTGAGTATTTTTGTATTGATGTTCATAAGGGAAATTGGTCTGAAGTTCTCTTTCTTTGTTGGATCTTTATGTGGTTTTGGTATCAGCGTAATCTTGGCTTCATAGGAGTTGGGTAGTGTTCCTATTGGATGCTAAAAAAGCAATTGACAAAATTCAGCATCTTTTCATGCTTAAAGTCTTGGAAAGAACAGGACTTCAAGGCCCATACCTAAACATAGTAAAAGCAATATACAGCAAACCGGTAGCCAACATCAAACTAAATGGAGAGAAACTTGAAGCACACACACACACACACACACACACACACACACAATGGAGCACTATTCAGCTATTAGAAACAATGAATTCATGAAATTTTAGACAAATGGATGGAGCTGGAGAACATCATACTAAGTGAGGTAACCCAGTCTCAAAAGATTAATCATGGTATGCACTCACTAATAAGTGGATATTAGCCTAGAAAATTGGAATACCCAAAACATTATCCACACATCAAATGATATCCAAGAAGGGAGGAGTGGCCCCTGGTTCTGGAAAGACTCAGTGTAGCAGTATAGGGCAAAACCAGAACAGAGAAGTGGGAAGGGGTTGATGGGAGAACAGAGGGAGGGAAGAGGGCTTATGGGACTTTTGGAGAGTGGGGGGCCAGAAAAGGGGAAATCATTTGAAATGTAAATAAATTATAATTAAAAAAAAGAAAGTAGTCTCTCTTTTTTTTCTTGTTTTATTTTTTTGCTTTTTTTTATTTTTGTTTTTTGTTTTTTGTTTTTTGTTTTTTGTTTTTTTTTTTTGAGACAGGGTTTCTCTGTGTAGCCCTGGCTGTCCTGGAACTCACACTGCAGACCAGGCTGGCCTTGAACTCAGAAATCTGCCTGCCTCTGCCTCCCAAGTGCTGGGATTACAGGCGTACGCCACCACTGCCCGGCTCAAAAGTAATCTCTCTTTAACAGTTGTGCAGTCTGACATTTACAGATATTAATTTCAATGACACATATCTACAATGTGGTAGCTTCACAATTTTAACTGAGAGGTCTGATTCCACAGCTCAGAGGCTTGGGAGAAAAATGGTCCTCTAGAAGCTAATGGAGCATTTTCTTCCAGAAACAAGAGAAAATGCCTGCACATTTATGCTAAAAAAAAAAAAAAAAAGCTGTGGTCCCTTTAATGCTAAATCCCTTAGCTGTAATTAAGGCAAGCCAAAATTTGTCAAAGGACTTGAATTCAATTACTATTCTTGTACAGCACTGTATTCATGGTGGGAAAGCGACTTTATAAAGTTTCTGAATGGGTTAGGGACTGTAGAATGGATTCGCTGCAGATTCACTGAACATTTAAACTTCCTAAACAAAGATGCGCTATCTCTTGGCACCTTTTCTTATCTGATATAGACTGTCTTCATTGCTGGACAGTTGTTTTGTGTATCCTGCTGGCATCCTATCCCTTCCTCCCCTAACTTAGCTGCTTCCTGCTCGACATTCTCAAAGCTATGCTGGTGATCCGAGCCTGCCCGACACGGCTTTATCTCTTTCCCTGCCCATCCCATTGTCTTCCCACCATTTATCATGTAGTTGAATTCTTCTAATTCAATTCCTGCCACTCTAGTATCCTGCCGTTCTACAACTCCCTTTCCTAGTCAAAGATGACTCTAAAGGAGCCACTAATTCTCACCAGGATCTGGTTGTCTAATACCCTCCGTGTTTCCGTAGGTTCCTCCTCTTAAGCATTTATCTTTTAAAGAAGACAATTCTTCATCCCCATGAACACGTAGTTTTTATGCAGTGTGATCTTATGTGTGAACCATTTGTGGGGATATGGAGGAGGTTTATGTGCTAATCCTCACTCACAGCATATCACCTAAGGGATATCTATGTATAACACTGATTCTGCAGGATGCAATTGCTCAGATATATATCAGCTCTTTCAGAATGCATCACAAAGTTAAAGGTCTTGTTCATTTGAGATGAGCAGGACTTGCTTTCCTGCTAGGAACCATGTGCCCACATGGTCGTGTTTTCAGGTGCTTCACTTATGTGATCTGTGGCACTAGCTTTTAAACCACCAGACACTCTGTGGTTTAAAAGGCTTTTGGGAGAGTCAGCAGGAGGGATATGAGGACACCTATTGTTGCCATCCACACAGATATGGCTTTTTTGGATAGTTCATAAACACTGAGAGGTAGCTGCACTTTCCCTTCCCAAGTGGCATCCAGCAGAGCCTGCATGTGTACATTTCAGCCCTCATTCAAATGATGTTTTATAGAAATAGATCTTACTTAGGAAGTAATCAAGCCCAGGCAAGTCTGTGTCTTCTTTTAAACCCCTCAGTCTTAATTACTCTGTGTGATGGTTTGGACATGCAGGATTACTTCATGCTTTAAGCTGATAATAGGGACTCTGTCATAACTTCAAAAGGAATCAATTGTGTCAAACCACTCTGTTTGGGCAAGAGAGTTACTGCATTGCAATTTTGCTTTCAACTTAGATACTCAACTATGTTGTACGACCTTTATGATTAATCCAACAGAAATAACCAGTTCTGACTGTAGCAAGCTCTTGGTTTCCCTTTTGGCAGGCTTTGACTGCCTTGTGGATGAACGTCCCTCCAGAGCCGTAGAAATAGAGAAAGGATGCTGCTTGAGTTGCTTGAAGAGTTCTATTATCTTACAAATGTGTATTATTTAAAATATATAAAGCTTTGAGTGCTATAATCTTTACTTATAACTATTAGCAATAACATAAAACCAGCAAGTGTTGACATTCCAATTCTTGCAAAAATGCATCCTCAAAACCCAAAAAAAGTATGTGTCTGTGTGTATGTGTATGTGTGTGCATGTGTATGTGCGTGCGTGCATGCCATGTGAGTGTGCACTTATCACCAAGATCTCTGTCCTGAACTATGCTGTCCAACTTTAGGGCATCATTTAGATAGGTTTGTTAATGCTGACCCCTCCTTGGCATTGTGGAGGGAAGCCCACCACATTTTGACGAAGGGTTTGCAATCTGCTAAGGTACTTCTTGACTTTCCAGGGAGGACCATAACTATTTCTCACCTGGAACACGGGGAAAGAGGCTGTTATCCATAAGAATGATTTGTTATAACCTAAAAGTGGCTACTTCACCCCTTCAGCACCATCACTGTTGAAGCCGAGCTCATATTCATTCTCAAAGTACACTTTTCTCTTGTTGTCAGTGAAGAAGATGCTTCCTCAGAATTCACTTGAAATTTGATTGCAATTCCCTCTATATTGGTGCAGTGTGCAAGGTACCAGGAAACCTTTGAAAATTGCCCTGGGATCAAATATCAGTATATAAGTAATAACACTGACTGGATATAGAAGGAACAATGCAACCTACAAATAAGAATTTATAGCACAATCTCTCTCTCCTCTCTCTCCCTTCTCCCTTTTTTCTCCTCTTTTTTCTTTCCTCCTCTTTTCTTCCTCCTGTCCCTATCTTCCTCCCTTTGGGTGTGAATAAATGTCAAAAGATCAGGACATCTATAAACTCACATGCTCCCTCTGGGAGTTATCACTGTTTCTGTACTACAGACAAATAATCAAATGCCCAGGGTAGTAAAGATCTAGCTGAGAAAAGCTAGCTCACAGAACAAAATTAATCTTGATTCCCCACACAGTATACATAAATGAATCCCAGGTGGATTATAGCTTTAAATGGGGAAAAGTTAACAAAAAAAAATCTTTCAGAAAAATAGATTATCTTCAAGTCCATTAGAAGTACCAGTTATAAAAATGCTTGAAGTGGGTTGCATTAAATTTATCAAATTATTTTCATCAAGAAACCATGGACTAGGAGGATATATTTATAGTGTGTTACAAACTATAATTATGCTATACATTCAATATATATGTGACTCCTGCCAATGAGTAAACTAAGGAATTTATGAGTAAATGATTTGAATTTGCAATTTATCAAAGAAGATATTCAGGAGACCAGTAAATAAACAAAATGCTATATAAGTCATCGGAGATGTGCAAATTAAAACTCATTGCAATACTGCCCTCTCATCACAAGAATAATTCAAATGTAAGGCAAATGCCATGAAGAATTAGATCTACTATTAAAACACTGGTGGGGGTATAAATTAGTATCACCATTTTGGAAAACTCTTTATGGTAGTATCTATTGAACTACTTAAAACTCAGCAATTCCTACTTTATACCCAACAGAAATTCATCCATATGTTTCCCAGAAGAGATGTTCAGAAATGTTTATAAATGTTAGATTTACCAGAGGCTTAAATCTGGACACAACTCAGTGTGTTTCTGAAGTAGACCTTCCCTTATCATGTAAGAATGAACAAAACAAAGCTCATGAACAAAAATGAACATGTCTTCTGAGTATAATGTCAAGTGCAAGATGTAGACAGAACTAGTGTGGTTCATTAACACCAAGAAGTGAATAGAACTGAGATGTGGAAGTAAAATCAGGAGTCCCTCATCCATGGGGAAGAGGAAACGACTGGGAGAAGATGCAAAAAGACTTGTAGGTGCTGGTAATATTTTGTCTTAGCTTGTTTCTCTACCAACAGTATGTTCACCTTCCAAAAGATGTTTTAACTAGTTGTCTTCATTCTTAAAGAGATGGTCTTATACATAATGCTGGATTTGAGCTCATTACTAGAAGATAATCTTGAATTACTGCTCTTGCTGACCAAATGCTGAGATGAAGGGATATACAATTGAATTACATTTAGTTTGTGCAATTTTTGCATGTTATAACAATAAAAATATTCGCATGGAAAAGTAACAGTTCAGCTGGGTGTGGTGATGCACACCTTTAATGCCAACCTGATTTATAAAGTGAGTTCAAGGACTGCCAGAGCTACATACAGAGACCTTGTCTCAAAAACAAAACAAAACAAAACAAAAACAGAAAACAAACAACAATCAATAATAGCCCCAAGATTCCAAGAACAACAGGTGTTTTTTATGGATTATATGCTTGGACACTCACTGATTAAGCAGTCCTTGGAGCTACCTAGATTTTATTTTAAGGAATATTTTTTTCTCAGATTAGGCATTTCTGTATTGAAATCCTATTTGCTATTTGGAAGAGAAACCACTGCAGAGGCCAAGTGCTTGTAGGCTTCTGCTTTGAATGGGTTTCAATGATTCCATTAGTAAATAATAGCATGTTAGGCTTTTTGCTGTCATGCCACTGACTCAATACGTCTGTGAATTTTACTGATGGATCAACTAAAAACTTAGGAAGCCAGAGTAGAAATGTCTTGTTTACAGAAAATAGTCAGACTATAGACAATCAAGGCTATCTTGCTTTTAATGGATAGGAAGCTACAAACAAAGAAATTAAACTGGCCAAAACTCCCTTCACCAAATTATCACAGTCTGGTTTGTTCTGGTGGAAATGACTGTTGGCTGCTCAGAACACCATTTCCGAAGTTCAATCTAAGATTAGGCTTGGCTCCAAGGTTCTAGGAATTAATTGTCCCAGTTCCTTTCAGTGATGCAGCCTGTTGTTTCTTGGCTATAGTTGATGGTGATTGTCACATAGCCTTGGAGATGATAAGTGTCAGTGGTGATGCATTGGGTTTGATGGTAGCCATGGAGGACCAGTCATACATACAAATTTGTCTTGTAGCAGAGGCTAGACTTAAAGCTATTCATTCTCCTCCTCTAAAGATTACATCTAAGGTGGGTTTCCCTTAAACTTCTAACTTTATACAATTTTCAACAAAAAGAATACACAGCTGCTGAAAAGGTTGTTTCTTATCCAAACCAAATGCAATGTTTTCACAAATATTAAATGCTTAGTGTTGTTTGAGACAATGAAATGATGGTTTGTTGTTGTTGTTTTACAAGACTATACACCATACACATGTATAAGTAGACATAACTCCCCCACCACACACACACACACACACACACACACACACACACACACACATACACACACACATACACACACACACACACACACAAACAGAGAGAGAGAGAGAGAGAGAGAGAGAGAGAGAGAGAGAGAGAGAGACAGAGAGACAGAGAGACAGAGAGACAGAGAGAGACAGAGAGAGAGACCATTTGGTTAAAGATGGTTTTGTAGGGTTCTGTTTTTAACAATCTTGTGTCCAGATATGACTTATTTTCCAAGTTCTAGACTTAAATATTAATCTGTCCACTGTATATTTCCACCCTTAAGATCCTTTATCAATTCAAAAGGACCATTGTATAAAGTTAGGCTCTTTGTCTCTAGCTCTAACAGGCTTTCTCATTTCAGCATTTAGATATGCTGTCAATCTTTCTGGTACCAAGTCCAACCTGGAATTTACTTTTTACTCTCTGTAGTTAAAATTTGCATTTCTCTCATGACTAATTATGTGGAACACTTTCTTCCAATGTGCTAACTTGACAAATTGTCTGTTCAAATATTATTTGAATATTATCCTTGGATAGTCTGTAACTTCCTTTTTAATGAGTGTTGAGAGTTCTTTATATATTCAGACACACATTCTTTATTAAAGATGTAGTTTATAAATATACCCTGTCAGCTTAGTTCTAACAGTGGCTTTATAAGAGAAGGCCTTATTAGCAAAGTCAAGATTATTTTCCCCTAGTGTCTGATTTAGATTTTGTATCTTGAGAAATCTTTGCTTTACCCAAGATTTCTAATGTTTTCTATTAGAAGCTCTATAGTTTCATTTTTAGGCCTGTATACATTTACACATTTTTCTTGGTATAAATGTCACAAGGTATATATATCTAGATATTATTCTATGTAGTATTTTTCCTCTCCCTTCCCCTATCCTCTCTCAGAAGATCCTGACATTAGCATATGTAGTTAGAGCCATTTGATAATTGACAAAGACCCCAAAAGTTAAAAACTAGAGAAAAGACAGTCTCAATTATGGTATTGGGAAAACTCAATGTCTAATGTAGAAGAATGAAATTAGACCTGTATCTATCAACTCACACAGATATCAACTCCACATGGACCAAAGACCCTAGTAAGAAACCTGAAATGTAGAAACCACTAGAGGAAAATGTAGGCGGTACTCAGTAGGAAAGGGCTTTCTAAATAGGCTCCATTTGCCCATGAATTAAGGCCAACAACAGACTAATGAAACCTCATAAAGCTAAAAGGCTTCTACATAGCCCAAGAAACAGCAAGAGAAGGGGAAGCCCACAGACTGTGAGAATCTTTGCCAGCTATTATTTAGAATATAAAAAACCAACAAAACAAACAAACAAACATAAAAAGGGGATGGTCAGGGGGCCCTGTCAGAGGAAAGGGGAAGGGAAACAGGAGTAGGACTCAGTAAAGGGGGAAGAGTTTGGGACGTAAATAAATAAATAAATAAATAAATAAATAAATAAATAAATAAATAAATAGGTTATGGTTCTGAACAGAGAGCTCTTGAAAGAAGAAATAAAAATAGCTAGGAAACATCTCGAGAAAGGTTTAATATTCTTAGAAATTAGGAAAATACAGATTAAAACTTCCTGAGAGTTCATCTTACTACCTTTAGATTGACTAAGATCAAGAAAACAAGTGCTGGCAAGGATGTGGGGAGAGGGAATCTACATATTACTCCACAGATACTTGTTCATCCATGGCAACTACTGTTCTATTCACAATACCGCAGAATGGAAACAATATAAATATCCTGATGATAGAAAATAAAAATATGGTACATATACATAATGCAATTCCATATAAATTTTAAAATCAAGTTCACTGAATAATATATGTTGATTTCTAATTGCATGTTATACCCACTTAACATGAGGAAAATCATGCTTGGTCCTGGAAAACTAGCCAGTTACCCATGACTAGTGAAGTTGTGAATCTTGGCAAATCATCAACAACTACCAGTTTAGTAAACCAATGTAGCCCTAACTACATTCTAAATATTTGTCCTTATATTCACAGATAAGTGTAGTCTTGACCCTTCATCAAGGAAACTCCTCTTTGCAACAGAGACTGTCATAGAAAACTACAACCAATAAAAATGCAGAGTTGTGGAACCTAGTCCCAATGGGTATATTTATAAAACAACAACTACAAGTAAGGCTTGGGGAACATTGCAGAAGAGGAGATGGAAAACATTTACGAGGCAGAGGATCAGGAAATTTGCTGTGAGACTGCTTACATGTCCTAGTGACATCAGATGCCATACCGACAGAATCTCAACAACATGAGCGGAACACGGACAACAGACAGCAAAGTGGGCTTATAACTTTAATAACTGGATTTGCCTTAGATCTCAGAAGATATTTTGAAATTTGGCTTTTGAGAAATGTTGAAAGAATTGATTCTAATGACTGTTGGGGAGGGACTGAAGGTGTTAAACAGTGTGGGACAGACATGAGTGAAATGAAAATTTTGAGTTTCTTTGGAGACTCAGTGGTGTTGTGTGATATTTTTCTGGAAACTATCTTATGAGAGGATGTTTTTGCTTAAGCAGACACATGGGCAGATGTTTTGTTAAGAACAGACACATGGCATTTTTCTAGAAGCAGCCTGGAAAGGGGGCATGTGATGTTTTGCTAGAGCATTTGCTTGAGAAAATTTGTGATATTTGGAAAGAGTATAAGTATAACCAAACAGACAGTGGAAAATGATGTATGGTATTGGTTCACCTTGCCACTCTTTGCTGGACTTTGTTGGGCTTTGCTGATGATAATCTTCAATGACAATATTGTATGGTATTAGTTCACCTCTTTTCTTTGCTTGCCACTGTTTGTCATAACTTCATAGAGAAAAACACACCAAAACATTTCTAGGAGCTTCTTGCCACTTCCATGGACTTGGGCTGATTAGCAGAGCCGCTTGGTTTCTTCTGGTTTGAACTATAGTGCTGATTTGTAAATGGTGTTAGGGAATGGTTCAAGCTTCCACTGCTGATTCTTGGGAGCTGAACTGCTGATATCCTGATAATGTATTTGCTCCCCAGCATTATTTCTAAACAGGTCTACATCCTCTTTTGCCCTAATAACCTTTCCTTTCAACTACCTCTGGCGGGTGGTGGGCTAGAAGGGAGGTTAAAGCATCTAAGTACACTTATTAAAGTAGGTTTTGAAAAAATAAAAACATATACATGCGTCTTTGGAGGCCAGGGGTTGAATGCTGTTTTTGGATTCTGAATGCCACTCAAACGTTCATATGCTAAAATCTTGGTTTTTAAGATGTACCACACAGAGTTGGTAGAGTTTGTAAGATCTGGAATTGACTGAGAGGGCTTTGGGTCATTAGAGACAAGGAAGGGAAAATGGAAAAGTGCTTTCCTTTTTTGATATCCTGGATTGTGATGAGGTGATGAGTTTTTCTCTGTCAGGCACTGCCAGCATGGTATACTACCTCTAAAGATTGAAAGCAATAGAGCCAACTGATAATTGTTCAGAACCTCCAAAACTATGAGACAAGGTGCTGGAGAGATGGTGTTAGGAGAGCTTTATGCTCTTTCAGACAACTTGAGCTCAGTTCTCAGCATGCACATGAGACAACTCAAAGCTGCCTGTAACTCCAGAGGATCACACTCTGGACTGTGTGGGTACTATACTCCTCTCTCTCCTCTCTTCTCTCTCCTCTCTTCTCTCTTCTCTCTCTCTCTCTCTCTCTCTCTCTCTCTCTCTCTCTCTCTCTCTCTCTCTCACACACACACACACACACACACATACACACATTAAAAAAAAAGAGACAAAATAAATTACTAGTGAATATCTGTATTTGAGTACAGTGATGGAAAGCTAGCCCACAATCTTACTTCACCCCTAGGGTATACTCAGTCTCCACTTGGAGAAGACATTCTCAAATGCAGCAGCCAAGTTAGCATACCTTCCTTATGTTTCCACACAGCACTGATAGCCACCTGACAATTTGCTCATTGTGCCTTTTTCACCACAGTCAGGTAGAGACTATTCCGTAAAATAAGGCCCATTATGTAGTAGACACTTTCAAAATACTCAATGGACTTAACTACCTTGTCCTTGATCAATTTCTTTTAGACTTAGGAGACAAAATTCTCTCACAGTCTGATTAGCATGCCATCTCTTAGGAGAGTCCTCCAGTCACTGATTGTTTCATCAAGTAGTATCCTAGCCTGTCTAATGGCCCAGCTGAACTATCTATATAAGAGACAGCTCTGTGACAGATGATTAAGCCATTAGGATCTTTATTGTTTTGTTATCTTTGTCCCTTGGCTGTGTTGCTGTTCCCCATCTGTCATTAGATTGCTCAGCTCTCATATAAAACCTAGCCCCAGTGTAAACATTCAAAGTCCTGTTTTTATCCATGTGCATAATATTATGTAGCCCAAACCAAAGTAGAACCACCCACATATATTTAGACGGGGGCTGGTCATGAGAACAAGTTTTATGAGCTTTGGGGCCTAAGACTGTACTTATTGACTTCCAAAGGGGGGAAAATCAGTCTTTGTTTTAGGTTGTGGTCTCCTCAAATAAGATAGCAACAAAAAAAAAATCAGGACATTATTGAATTTGTGTTTACATGGTTAAAGGTTGTAGTTCAAGCTGGAATTTTGCAATTCCCAACTGTATGAAAGTATAGTTCACCCACTAGAGATCCTAGTGGGTCATAAAACAAGAACAAAAGTTTGTAACACAAATTAAATGTCATAGGGGAGAGATTGGGAGTGCCTGCTTACACAGGTAAAAGTAATCATTAAGTTTTAAGAAGTCAAGGGATGAGAAAAATAGAGTCTACTCTCTTATCCCCACAGTGGGGGATTCAGAGATGGAATTCTGAAGAAAACTTGCAGTTAAACTAAGTTCTGTCCTGTGATGGGCACTAACTTTGGGCTGATATCTTAGCTCTTCAGAGACCAGGAGAATCTTCTGCTTTCTTCCCCCACCTGCACCTCTCAAACCTCATCCTTCCCCCTCTCTGCTCCCAAAAAGCAACTGTTTAATCCCAGGAATACATTTGGGCTATTAGAAAACAAAATAGCAATTGAACTGGAATAAGTCATAGGATTATTCAGCAGGAATCACTGTTGTATGAGGAATGTCACTCACAAGGGAGGTATGTTGGTATCAGGAACTTCACTCACAGGCAACAGTGACCCTTGCATGTGTTGCCATGGCAACCACCATACATTTCCAGAATCCACTCGACTCACCCTCACCTTTACCTGCAAGTAGTTATGTCACAACCCAAATAAAAGGCAGATCCTTCGGACCTCTACCCTCTCTCTGTTTCCCCTTTGTCTTCATCACCACCTTTTGTCCCTTTTGTCCCACAATGAACCTCACATGTTGAACTGTATTGGCCTGGTGTGGTCTGTCCAGATGCGAGCCTTGATTCTAACACAACATTGGTGCTGAAACCCAGGAATTGTTACCCAGGAGTGCTGTGGAGATCTGTAAAATGCCTCCAGCTGGCAGTGAATAAAACCAACCAACTGAGACCACACCATGTGGACTTCAGGTACAAAAAGCCACCACCACTGCCACACCACGTGGACTGCAGTCACTGCCACCTGCTACCACGGCTGCACCAAGTGGATTTCCATCACAGCTACAGACCACTGCCATCCGCTGCTGTGAGCCTCGCAGACTTCTACCACATGAGCAGTTCACCACATGGGGCTAGCCTCTGCCACATGGGTTACACAGTCAGACAGGCCAACACCATCCATACAGTTCCATGTTCCCTGCTACAAGACCACAAAAACCCTCCAACAAACATCAGCATATTGGTAAGGTGTTTCCTTTAGTAGGCAGGAAGGACCCTGAATCCCTAGATAGGGCCTGGCCAGAATTTTATTGGGTTAAGGAGTTGCCATTTCACAGCCATGGTCCTTATGACCAGCCTCCTAGCTGATGTACAAGATAAGATTTCCATCCTTGGGTGACTTCCTTTCTCGAAAGTAGTTCACAATCCTTCGGGCTCTTGCAGCTGTTCAGACACTCCTAGGTCTATGTTGAAATGCTTTCTGGTGAGTCCGGGACTCCCCACAGCCCCTAGATGTTCATGTGATGACCTGGACATCTAGCCTGGCTATACATTTGTAACTTGTACTGAACTCTTCTCAGGATGCCAATATGAATAGTTCAATAACATCCCCATCACTCAATGGGTGCTTCCATGTTTTCAGACACCCTATTGTGACATTTCCTGGAAAATCTCAAAATGTCTGAAGTTAGTGCCTGACTTGAGGACATCAAAGCTAGTACATCTTTGCAGTAAGATCTGGATTCAGTACCCACTAGACAATGGCTCTAAGTGGCCACTTAATGGTACACTAGATCCAATTACTTTACGGGATCTTCACACACACTGCCAGTGGTCTGGTAAATGGAAAGAGGTTCCATACGCCCAAGCATTTACCTATCTTCTCCCTGACCCCTCCATGTGTTCTTCTTGTTCCCCATCCCAACTTCTCTTATCAATGAAACCTCCACATGGTGCTACAACCCTCAATTCAGCTAACAAACTGCCTCCTTTCCACCACTGCAGACCTGTTTGTATACCTTCAAAACCCCAAATCACCACCTTAGTTTCTCCTTCTCACCAGACTACCCCAGAGCCTACTAGCTCGACCTCTCTAGACCTTTCCTCCCTCCTGTGCCAGCTGCAGGTCACTCCAATCACCTTCACCACTCCTATCACTTGTTCTAAGGCCACAGCCAAACCCCAAGTCTTTCTTCCCCAGGAACACCTGACCCAGAATCAGCCCTTCCTTTAAGGGAAGTTTTTGGGGTAGATGGCCTTGTCAGAGTACATGTTCCTTTTTCACTGAGTGAACTTTCTCAAATAGAATACAGACTGGGTTCCTATACCTCTAACTCCTCTGCTTTTATTAAAGAGTTCCAGTACATTACTTGATCTTATAACTTGACTTTCCATGATGTACATACAATCCTTACTAATAATTTACTTCCTGACAAGCACAGGCCAGTTGGGAACAGGAACAAATGCATGCAGATGAAATTCATCAAACATCCAATCAGATCTGAGGCAGTACTGACCAAGATTCTCAATGAAATTATAATTCTGCAGGTGGTATTTTAGCCAGAGATAGGTTCATAATCTGCCTCCTGACTGGCCTCTGTAGGGCAACCTTAAAACCAGTGAATTTTGAAAAACTCCAAGTGGTCATCCAGGACAAACAGGAAACCCCATCTCAATTTTTAGAATGCCTCACAAAGGCTTTATTGCAATACACTAATTTAGACCCTGAAAACCCAGAAGGTAAGCAACTTCTGATGACCTACTTTTCTCCCTAGACCTATCCCAACATAAAAGCTAAACGTAGGCTGTTGGAGAAGGGACCCCTAACTCCACAGGCAGAAGTTCTGGAGCTGGCCTTCAAGGCATACCATGAGAATAATGAAAAAGCCTTCAAACAAGTGTACCATATGCTGGCAAAGGTCTCCAACAAGGCCCAGTCACTGCCCTGGACTTCTGGTCTTCTAAGGCTCAGAGACCACCAGACTACTGCTATAGATGTGGTCTACAAGGTCACTGGGCAAGGGCTGTGTTAACCTCCACAGCCAAGGGAGCCATGTCCTAGGTGCCATCAGGAGGAACATTGGCTGTCAATTACCCTCACATTGCACAAGACAAAGGGACATTACCCTCAGGCAGTCCTCCAGCTGATCTCCTAGGCTTGGCTATAGATGATTGAAGGGGCTGGAGCTCCCTCAACCCAACCATGCCTATCACTTGCAGTGAGCCAAAGGCAGCCATCATGGTATGTGGGAACCTATCTCCTTCCTCTTGAACACTGGGGTCACTTACTTGGTCCTGGTGGAGTTTTGGGGACCTAGTTCCCCCTCTTGTTTTCCTATTGTTGGGGTAGGAGAACAACCATACCTTTCTCATCAAACCCTACCACTTAGTTCCATTTTTAGGGGTGTACCTTGCACCCATTCCTTTTTGGTAGTGATGACATATTCTGTCCCCTTATCAGGAAGGAATCTTCTAGCTAAGTTGAGAGCCTCTATTTCATTTGTTCCCCCTATTTGCCTAAACCCAAGCTTTCCAGCAGTTCTCTGCTCCTTCTTATATCCCGTCAACCTAGTAAGACTAACTTTACCAACTTTACCAACTTCTTAGGTGGATCCCCGAGGCTGGGACGTCCAGAATGCCTTTGTTGATAAACATCATTCTCCTGTTGTCTTCCAATTACTGGACTCTACCAGGTACATCACCAAAGCTCAATTCTCTCTCTCTCTCTCTCTCTCTCTCTCTCTCTCTCTCTCTCTCTCTCTCTCTCTCTCTCTCTCTCCCCTCTCTCTCCTCTCTCTCTCCCCCCTCAGGGGACTTAAGCCTATCATTTCTGACCTCTTAAGGAAAAAATCCTTTACCCCCACCTCTTTTCCCTTTAACACCCTTATACTAGAAGTTAAGAAACCTAATGGCACCTACCTCCTGGTTCAAGACCTCAGGTGCATTAATTCTGTAGTGGTTCCTTCCATCCTGTTGTGGATCACCCTTAAATACTTCTTTCTACTATACCTTCAGGGACTTCCCATTTCTCAGTCCTGGATCTCAAGGATGCATTTTTCCCTGTTCCTCTAGACGCCCAGCCACAGAACACATTTGTCTTTATCTGGACAGATCCTGACACCCACTTCTCTACCCAACTTATCTGGACTGTTCTGCCTGAGGGATTCTAGGACAGCCATAGCTATTTGGCCAGGCCCTGGCTTCTGGCTTACTGTCTTTGTCTCTTCCTAAATCAAAGATTGTTCTCTGTAGCCCCTCTCTAGAGATTAGCCAAGCTGACACCTCTGCTCCTCTAAATTTCCTTTCCAGTCCAGGGTCTCACCTTCTAAAGTCCAATTGTCCACTCTTCAGGTCACCTCTTTGGGCCTAACAATTACCCCAACCCACAAGTCTATCACCTTAGACAGAAAGATTCTGATTCAGTCTCTAACTGTTCCTTCTACAAAGCAAGAAATTTTATCATTCCTAGGAATAGCTAGTTTTTTACGTTCCTGGGTTCCCTCCTTCCTCACTCCTTATTTGAAGCAATGTTAGGCCCCACCTGTGGACCTCTTCTCAAAGCTGTTACCAAGCCCTTTCAAGGGCTCCAACAGGCTCTCCTGAAGGCCCCAGCCTTACATCTTCCTGACCTGACTTATCCTTTTTTCCCTCTACATAACTGAAAAGGAGTGATGGGATTTGCCCTTGGGGTCTTAGGTTGCAAACTGGGACCCTCTTTTGCACCTGTAGCATACTTGTCAATAAAACTAGATCTAACCATCCAGGGACGGGCACCTTGTATTTGTACCTTAGAAGCTGCTGAACTCCTTATTTAAGAGTCAGAAAAACAAAACAAAATGAATACACAAAACAACGAAACTAACCTTTGGGTCTCCTATAAATACCTTCTCTTGTCTAGCCTGTCACAGTTCCTAATTTACAAAGGCTTAAAGACTCTACCTCCCTGCAGGGTTTTTTCTTCAGATATCAATAATAGAAGACTACACACTTACCTTCTAATCATGCCTACCTGACTTTTAATATTTCCAGTCTTCTTTCTCATCCAAATACTAACCACTCCATATCTCACTCCTGCCCTGAAACTTTAGAGGAACTATTACCTCATTCTTCACACATACAGGAGAGTGCATAGATTTAGGCTAGGTATACCTGGTACACAGACGGAAGCTCCTTCTACATGAAGGGTTCAGAAGAGCTGGCTATGCCATAGTGTCAGACACAGAGGTGGTGGAGGCACAGGCCCTTCCTGCTCTCACCAACCAACAGGCTGAACTAATAGCCCTTACCCATGTCTTTCAACTGGCACCGGGACAATCTCTCAACATCTACACAGATTCCAAAAATGCTTTCTATATCCTCCTTTCCCATGCCACTATCTGGAAGGAGTGTGGGTTACTGACAATTAGAGGAGATTAGTAACAAATGCAAATTGATTATGGCCATGCTAAAGGCCTCCCATCTCTGCACAGCTATTGGGAGTGCTCACCACAGATCCTACCAGACGGATGACTCTAATTTTCTCCAAGGGAAACAACCAAGCAATGAGGCAGCTAGAGCTGCTGCCCTTAGGCAACTAGACTTATCTTATCCTTCCCAGGACATTCTTACACTGCAACCCACATCCCCACCCTCACCTCTTGTCACTCATCAAACTCTGTACTATCCTCACCAAGTCTTTCATCCTAACAGTCAAGGGTTGTCTTATTTTGTTAGGACCCACCTACAGCCTACTCCTGAGGACTTCAGTTTCTTAAAATCTATCACTGCCTCTTGAAAAATCTGTCAGATGTCAGACTCCAACTACAGGTATCATAGCACCCCTTTTCCTAACCATAAGTCTAGAGGTTCCCTTCCTGGAACTGACTGGCAACTTGTCTTTACCCACATGCTCACTGTCAAACATGACAAGTACTTCCTGGTCTTGGTGGACACCTTCTCAGGGTGGGTGGAAGCATTTCCCACAGCTAACAAAAGGCCTCAGACAGTCTCTAATCTCTTCCTCTGAGAGATCATTCCCCAGTTTGGTGTCCCAGCCTCCTCCCAGTCAAACAATGGTCCTGAATTTACTTGCCAAATTTCTCAAATTCTGTCTAAAGTCCTAGATATCCCCTGGCATTTTCATATGCCCTACCACACTCAATCTTCAGGTAAGATAGAAAAAAAAACACTCTTTAAAAACTACTCTTGTTAAGCTGCCACAGGAACTTCACCATGATTGGGTAAAACTCCTACCTCTGGCTCTTTTCAGGCTATGAGCTCTCCCCAAGTGACCTCTCATCATCTTACCCTTTGAATTCATGTATGGATGTTCAATCTTAA
This sequence comes from Apodemus sylvaticus, assembly GCF_947179515.1. Taxonomy (NCBI): domain Eukaryota; kingdom Metazoa; phylum Chordata; class Mammalia; order Rodentia; family Muridae; genus Apodemus; species Apodemus sylvaticus. The sequence goes on along the minus strand of NC_067474.1, from coordinate 10,561,306 downwards.
CTCCTGGTCTTTCCCCTAAATTCTCCCCTCTCCTAGACCATCTACTCACCCCATTACTTTACTACCTCCATTCTCTCCTACGGGACTTTGCTGACTACCATCTACTGAAACCACACACTGTCCCCTGTCCAGGGCTTGTCAACATTGGAGACCAAGTCCTTCTATCACATCCAGACCATCAGCCCTCAACATTCTGTCCTAAATGGCAGGGCCCTTTTAAGATAATTCTCGTAACCCCTAGAGCTGCTAAACACGAGAACTTTCTCATTGGGTCCACCTGTCTCACCTCAAACCTTTCATCCCTCCATCTCAAAATGACCCTTCTTCATACTCATTTACCCTAACAGGACCATGCTCTGTTAAGCTCCAGAGGATGTTGAGGCCACCCACCTTGTCCCCAATCCCAGAAAATGAGACTTCACTCTGGCAGCTGCACTCAACCTGACTGGATTAGATATGGGTTTCTCATCCTCCCCTTGCTGGTTGTTTCCATCCAGAGTTGCCCTTATGTCTGGAGATCCGAGGTTCAAGACACCCCCACAGATAACAAACAGTCTTTCCAAATAGGGTCAGAAAATTGCTCCATAGCCAGATGCCAGCAAGCGATCCAAATTGCTGTTATCCCTGTAGCTGTTGTCCCATCTAAATATTATGATCTTTTTACTTGCTTTCTCTTTGACCAGACAAAAGATCATTGAAAAAAAATGGACAGGGGATTATGGGGGATTCCCATATTGGTCTTGTCAGACACATATGCTAGGATCATGGACCAATCACTCCTATCAATGCCGCAAGACACTCTTTTTCTACATACAAGACCCATGGAATCCCGGGTGGGAGATAGGAGTTGTTGGTAAGCTCTATCATAAGAATCAACCCAGGTCCCCAGTAAATACTATCCACATCCAGAGAAAATATGTCCCAGTTACCCAACCTCTAGATATTGGAGAAGTAGGGGAAGTAATCAAACAGTCCTCCAAGGTCCTTACCTCCTTGACATTCTTCCTCATAAATGGCACTGATTTGTCATTTCACCTTTTGCTTCAGACCTTGACCTCAGTGTACCAGCTCCTTAATGTCACCAGACATAGTGGCTTTAAAGATTTCTGGCTGTGTGTACCCCATGGAACTAACTCACAATTGCCACTTACAACCTCTCTAGTGATACTTCTAAGTAACCTTACCTCACCTTTTATCCGCTGCCTGACTCCAATGTTGCCGTACTCTATGCATTTCCTCTGTCCCTCTGTTTGCTATGGCAAACTGTTTGAAGGCCTCTGGGACACGTTCTGTAGGAACACTGAGCTCCCTAGACTGCAATAGAACCACAACCCTTGATATATCATCTCTGCCACAATGACTGGCAGTCCAAAACACATCAGTTTTTTGGGGCACTCAGGTATATCATTGCCTACCTGACAGCTGGTCAGGAGTTTGCATGTTGGTACTCCTTTCCCCTGAACTAGGAGTAATCCAGGCAAACGAGACCCTGCCAATCCCAGTTGTAGATATGACAGCTGCCCAACCTAAGAGGGCAGTTCAAGTCATGCCGCTCTTGGTCACTATGCGAATAGTCATAGGTGCTTGGTACTGGAGTTGCTGGGAGAGCTACTTCCATGACTCAGTATAATGAGTTCACTTCCAAGCTTGACAGTGGTTTTCAAAAAGATGTCTGAAACCATGCTTACTATCCAGAACCAGATTGATTCTTTGGCAGCTGTGTTGCTTCAGAACCAACACAGGGGCTAGATGTTCTGACAGGTAAAGAAGGTGGTTTTTGTCTGTTCCTCCAAGAAGAGTGTTGTTTCTATGTCAACCAATCCAGGATAGAAAGAAATAAAATCCAGGAGCTACAATCAGACATACAGCATTTCAGGGAACATGAGGCCTCCAGTTCTAGGATTTTTGAAAACCCTATACTCCCTTTCATCACACCTTTCCTAGTCATCTTCCTGGCATTATTATTCACTCTCTACCTCATTAATCTTGTTTCTACATTCCTTCAATGACAAATACAAAAATTTCTAACCAAACTATTAATCAGTTCCTGTTACAGGATTACCTGCCATGCCCACAGAGGAGCTGCTGTCCACAGCGTAGCCTGATGCAAATATTTACCAAGTGGACCCCGATGGTGACAGTCAGCTACACCCCAAAACTGATGATACCCCAAGACAGCAGGAAGCAGTTTAAGAGACAGGACACTCCTATTCCTTTCACCATTGGCCTCCCCTCCTCCTTTTCTCTCCTCTTTATGATAAGAAAAAAGGGAGGTATGTTGATATCAGGAGTGTCACCCACAGGCAACAGGGATACAGGTATGTGTTCCCATGGTAATTGCCATATATTGCCAGAATCCACTTGGCTCACCTTCCACCTTTACCTGCAAGCAGTTATGTCACAACACAAATAAAAGGCAGACCCTTCTGACATGCACCCTCTCTGTTTCTCCTTCCTCTCTGTCTCCACCTTTGCCTTCTTCCCTCACAATAAACCTCCCATGTGGAACTGTATTAGCCTGGTGTGGTCTGTCTGGACACGAGCCACGATTCAAACACAACAATCACTAGTACTTTTTTTATGTGCTAGAAAAGAACCAGATATGCACACAGGATCTTAAATGCCACAATTCCGTTGGCCATGACCAACTGGGAGTGCTGCTCTCCTTTTTAATACCTACTTACAAATGATAACCTTGAGTTATTAGCTATGACCCATGACTGTCTTCTGTGTTTTGTGAGGTTATAGCCTGATATAATAAGAGCCAAACAGTGGATGTAGAAGAGGATAGAGCCCAGGTGTTTAAAACCAAGAGCTGTGAATTTGTCAAAATAGATTAGAAGACTCCCCCATCCCCTTACCAGCTGGTGATCACCTGAAAAGCATTGGAGTGTTTTGAGCCTCTTGTAATAGGACTGTTGCTCATGAGAATTCACCATGGAAAGATGGAGTGCACTTAGTTGTGTGTATAGTCTTTTGTAGGTATGTAGTAAGTAATAAGCTGAAATAGATAATTGCTCATCCTCTTCTCCCTCCCTATCACTGTGTAGGTTGCAATCAGTGATTAAAGTTATGGCTCAACTTCATTAGTCATTAGGGAAATGCAAATCAAAACAACCCTGAGATTTCATCTCACACCAGTCAGTATGGCCAAGATTAAAAATTCAGGAGACAGCAGGTGTTGGCGAGGATGTGGAGAAAGAGGAACACTCTTCCACTGCTGGCGGGGTTACAAATTGGTACAACCACTCTGGAAATCAGTCTGGCGGTTCCTCAGAAAACTGGGTACGTCACTTCTGGAAGATATTGCTATACCACTCCTGGGCATATACCCAGAGAATTCCCCAGCATGTAATAAGGACACATGCTCCACTATGTTCATAGCAGTTCTACTTATAATACCCAGAAGTTGGAAAGAACCCAGGTGTCCCTCAACAGAAGAATGGATGCAAAAAATGTGGTATATCTACACAATGGAGTACTATTCAGTCATTAGAAACAATGAATTCATGAAATTCTTAGGCAAATGGATGGAGCTGGATGGAGAACATCATACTAAGTGAGGTAACCCAGTCTCAAAAAATCAATCATGGTATGCACTCAGTAATAATTGGATATTAGCCTAGAAAACTGGAATACCCAAAATATAATCCACACATCAAATGAGGTACAAGAAGAATGGAGGAGTGGCTCCTGGTTCTGGAAAGACTCAGGGTGGCAGTATAGGGCAAAACCAGAACAGGAAAGTGGGAAGGGGTGGATGGGAGAACAGTGGGAGGGAAGGGGGCTTATTGGACTTTTAGGGAGTGGGGGGCCAGAAAAGGGGATATCATTTGAAATGTAAATAAAAAATATATTGAATAAAAAATTTATTTTAAAAAGAAGTTATGGCTTTTTAATGACTTGTTTGGCTTTGGGTAAGACATCTTACTTCTTTAAACCTTGGTTTTCTTATCTATGAAGTGAGGATACTAGCAGATAATCCAGTCCCAGAGAAATACTATGAAAGTACAACACAACCAGGGTTTTCCTGAGAGACTGAGTCAATAAAGGAACCTCGTCTTGGAATTCTAGTGGTCACAGGTGAGCTTTAAAAACATGTTCTTTATAAAGTGTCCAGATTTGTATTATTTCATTAAATAATAGAAACTGGAACATTCAGTAACTAAGTAGCTAAGGGGACAGAGAAGTAGGGTAACCAAACAATGACCCAAGTTTTGAATTAAGATTGGCTTGAGAAGGTTAGCTCTAGAATTATTTACTAACCCTACTTCAAAATGGAATCATTACTTGATGCTTGGAAGAACAGGTCTTAGTGTACATAGAAGGCACTCCTACGTGGTGCTATGATAGAAGCTGCTCTCCCATGCTTAAAGTTTATAAGCACGAACATTAGCTACCTTACTGTGACTCTGTGCATATCTAGTAAGAGAATTATACTTCAGCATATGGCCTTAGCTTGGAGATTCATAACTGAAAGAACACATCAATTTTTATATCTATTCCAGTTCCAAAGTTGTCTTTTGAGCTGTTTCCCGTGGTAATTATACGCTCTTCTCCAAGTTTTATTTATTTCACTTGAATAAATAAATAAATCTATTTTTCTTTTTCCATACATTGATCCATCTATCTATCCATTCATTTCTAAAAGATATTCCTCTGAGTCCAGCCCTGTGCTAGACGTTGAGAAACATATCTTATTAACTCTAATTTCAGAAAAGACAGAGATGAATGCAATCCAGTGATTAAGATGTCTCTCACACTCTAGTGCAATTTCCTCAGGCTTGATTATATTATCTGATCTATCATTTTAATCCTTCTTATTGTTTTTAAGATTTTTCTACTGGTGACCCCACATTCTCCAGGAATTATTCCCTTATCTATTTATTAAAATCTACTAAATATTCCATGGAATCTCAAGACTTTTCATTTGAGGTTGAAGTTATTCTTATGTTCTATACACACACACACACACACACACACACACACACACACACACACCCACCACAGACAGACAGAGAGAGAGAGAGAGAGAGAGAGAGAGAGATCACTTCTAACAATACACAATTAGAGCTTTGGTGTTTTGTGGAGAGCTTTTAGGAGCTACTTCTAGAAATTTGGCAGGGCCAGGGCAAAAGAAGTAAGCTCAAGGCAGGGAATCGATTTTGGTCTAGGACTCAGGAAATAGGCTCAGGTTAAGAACGTTTACCTTGTGGTTAATGGAAAGCTCAGAGTGGCCCAGCTGAGGCATGCGTGACCTTCCTTTTGTCTTGGTCATCCTCATTAGGCCCCTAGAAGGCTGTTTACTGGATTTTGTGTATTGCTTTATTTGTTCCTTGACCCAGAATTGATCTTATTATTTTGCATGTACTTAAAATGGTATAAAAGCAGACTGGAAAAAAATACACCCGCTTCAGCTTCAGAACTGGCTGGGGTCATGCTACAGAGCTGTCTAATTGTCTTTTTTCTTTTTAATCCTCACTTCTGCCCGGGAGAACTTGTTAACTGAGCTGGCTTGGTGAGTGCTTTGCTTGATTTCTAGACTGACCTTGACTCCACTACTCAGACTGGCTTTGAGCTCATGGTCTTTCTGCCTCAGTCTCCTGGATGTACCACTTATAAACATGTACCACTATACCCAGCTCTCTGTGAGCACCTTACGTGTGCAACTGATTTTTGTGTTAGCAAGAATTTCAGTTAAAGTTGAGAAAATTTCATGGTGTTTAATGTGGTAGCTGGCCGGCTTAGTTTGTGCAGAGCATTTCATGTTCTTATCAACTGTTGGTATATCAAATGTTGACATATTTAAAGTTTTAAATTGGAAGCAGAATAATTTATGGTGATAAGAATATTAATTATAAAAATTAGAAGCTTAAAGAATATGAATAATTCTTTAATATGCAAATATTAAATGAAATAACTTTAATATGCAAAAAATTGTGGTTGTAGCAATCAAGTTGAGATGTGCTCATTCAAATATGAGACTGAAATCCTACTTCAATCCTTAAGCCACAAAGGGTAGGGCATCTGGTGTTAGTGTTCAGGAGTCAGAATTTCTAAAACAGGAATACTGTTAACCTTTCATATAAATAGCCATTGTGACCTGAGGAAATATTAGAAAAGGCGGTATTGGATGGTTCAGTGATGAGAATCTTGCCTAACATGAGGTAGGCTCCCAATATCCCTGACATCAAAATAACCAAGAAAAAAGCAGAGGCACTGGATGATTTTTAAAGCTATTCACTTTGCATCCTCTTTACTAACCCCCTTCTCTGTCACTCCTTCCCAGAATCCTTTCCTCCTTCCCCCTCCCCATTCCCCTTCCCCTCTGAAAGGTTGAGAGCCCCTGGGTATCCCCTGACTCTGGTACATCAAATCTCTGTGAAGACAGGTGCTTCCTCTCCCACTGAGGACAGACAAGGCAGCCCAGCTAGAAGTACATATCCCATGTGGAGGCAACAGTTTTTGGGATAGCCAGCCTGTTGGTACCAGGACCTCTGAAACATGTGATATCACATAGGTGACAGTGTGACCTGTACATCTGTTGCCAAGGCAACAGCCACCATATTCCCAGAATCCATTGGGCTCACCTTTACCTGTGACCATGTCACCATCCATATATATATAAGAGGAACATCCCCCTCTTCCCCTCTTTTCTTTCTGCCCCCACTCAATAAACTTCACGTGGAACTGTTTGGCCTGGTGTGGTCTTTCTGGAGCCGCCACCACCCACTGAGCCTAACACAGCCCCTGCTCCAGTTGTTTTGGACCCACATGAAGACCAAGCTGTACATCTGCTGCAAGTGTCTGGGAAGATCCTTGGATTTTTAAAGATTGAGGCAAGTTTGTGAGGTTGATATCAGCTTCAGGGCATATTTAACTTTTGGGTAAATATCAAAGTATAGCCATATATAAATAAATATGAAATATATCTTAAAAGATAATAAGATGCCAGAGGATATGAGCATGGCAAATACAGATGTCCACTGATATTCATGAGAACTGAGACTAGTACTTCCCCAATAGACATGAACATTATAGAAACTCATGTATAAAATTTCAGAAAACTTGCTCATAATCTATGCATAACCTCCCACATATTTAAGTCATCTCAGAATTACAGCTGATAGAATATACATATTTTGTAAATAGCTGTTATGCTTTAGGGAATAGTAACAAGGAAAAAAGCTGTACATGTTCAGTAAAGATATAATCTTCTCAAATAATTTTCAACTCAAGTTTGGATAGGCCAAGAACATAACTGTCTAATATTATTAGCAGGATCCAAATTTATCTATCAAAAGATTAATGTAATTAAAATTTTATAGTAAAGACAAGAAACAAGTGCCTAAATATTATTTCCTGGATGATAAAATCCTATACATTAAGTTAAAAATTACATTCTGGCAACTCTAAGAATTTATTAGCCTCTCTACCACTAAATACGACAGAAGTAAAAATCACAAAAGCAAAGGAATGAAGAAGGTATTCATATGATAGCCACATTTTTGGGTCATATATTCATGTTCAGAAAGAGTCTGTGCTATGGATTTATGTGAGTTCATGAGCTATGAAGGCTTTGGGGATTAAATGAACATACAAGGAACTCTGTTAAATATCTTGTCGAGTTATTCTATGGAATTGTAGTTAAAAATGGATCTTGTGCTGGAGAGATGGCTCACCAGTTAAAGGTTAGGCTTTCAACCAAAAATATAAAAATGCATTTAGTGGGGTAAGGCCTCAACCTCTGCCCCAATACCTGGCCTAACTGGGAACCCCTGGGACACAGGAATTCCCACCCAACCAGAGACACAACTTCCTTCTGGTTTGTGGATACTGTGTTCTGCTCTCAACCAACCCACCCACACCAAAAGACAGCTTGACAATACCTAGAGTTGTTACATACCCAGGATCACAGGTAAGACTGCCAAACTCTGCCTCAATAGTTGGTCTAACTGGGATGACCAGGGCCCAGGGGACACAGGAACTCCTGCCCAGCCAGAAACACACATTCCTTTTGGTACACACACAGGAGCAGATCTTGTACTCTGGGCCCCTTTCTACCCTGCTCACACTTAGAGACAGCTTGACCCCAAGGAGCTCTGACATAGCCAGGCTCACATAATAGGCTATAGAGACATGCTCCCATACCTAGAGACAGTCTGACCCAAAGAGACCCAACATAACCAAGATCACAGGAGAAACAGTCTCTAGTCAGAGACAGCAAGGCTAGTTAACACCAGAGATAAGGAGATGGTAAGGAGCAAGCATAAGAACATAAGCAACAGGAATCAATGCTAATTGACAACATCATAACCCAGTTCTCCTACCACAGCAGGCCCTGGGTTGGCTCAACACACCAGAAAAGTAAGATTCAGATCTAAAAACCCATCTCATGAAAATGATAAGAGGACTTTAAGAAGGACACAAATAACTCCCTTAAAGAAATGCAGGAGAACACAGTAAAACAAATAGAAGCTCTTAAAGAGGAAAAACATGACTCTTTTAAAGAAATACAGAAAAACACAAACAGGTGAAGGAATTGAACAAAACCACCAAGGATCTAAAAATGGAACTAGAAAACCAAAGAAATCACAACGGGAGACAATATAGTGATGGAAAAACCTAGTAAAGAGATCAGGAGTCACAGATGCCAGTGTCACAAACAATACAAGATATAAAAGACAAAATCTCAGTCATAGAAGATACCATAGAAGATATTGACACAACAGTCAAAGAAAATACAAAAATTGAAAGGATCCTAACTCAAAACATTCAAGAAACCCAGGACACAATGAAAAGACCAAACCTGAGAGTAATAGGTATTGAAGAGAGAAAAGATTCCCAACTCAAAGGGCCAGAGAACATCTTCAACAAAATTATAGAAGAAAACTTCCCTAACCTAAAGACTGAGATGCTCATAAATGTACAAGAATCCTACAGAACACCAAACATATTAGATCAGAAAAGAAATTCTTCTCGTCAGATAATAATCAAAACACCAAATGCACAAAACAAAGAAAGAATATTAACAGCAGTAAGAGAAAAAGGCCAAGTAACATAAAAAGGTAGGTCTATCAAAATTACACCAGACTTCTCAACAGAGACTCTAAATGTTAGATGTTCTTGGACAGATGTCAAACAGACCCAAAGAGAACAAAAATGCTAGCCCAGGTTAATATACTCAGCAAAACTCTTAATTATCAAACATGGAGAAAACAAGATATTTCATGACAAAACCAAATTTAAACAATATCTTTACAGTAATCCAGCCTCAGAGAGGATAATAGAAGGAAAAATCCAACACAAGGAGGGATACTATACCCAAGACAGAGCAAGGCATTTATCTTTTCACAACAAACTCAAAAGAAGAGAACCACACTGTGATAGTTTGTATATGCTCAGACTAGGGAGTGGCACTATTAGAATGGGTGATGCTGTTGAAGTAGGTGTAGAATGGTTGGAGTAAGTGTGTGACTGTGGGTGTTGAATTTAAGACCCTCATCATAGCTGCCTAGAAGCCAGTATTCTGCTATCAGCCTCCAGATGAAGATACAGAAATATCTGCATCTCATGTACCATGCCTGCCTGGACAGTGCCATGTTCCTGCCTTAATTATAACGGACTGAACACTGAACCTGTAAGCCAGTTCCAGTTAAATTTCTTTTTAAGAGTTCCTTTGATCATGGTGTCTTTTCAAAGCAGTAAAACCCAATCTAAGATGCATACACAATTATAATTCCTTCTCTAACAAAAAAATAACAGGAAGCAACAATCATTGGTCCTTAATATCTCTCAATATCAATGGACTCAACTCCCCAATAAAAAGGCATAGGATAACAGACTGGATGCATAAATAGGACCTAGCACTTTGCTGCATACAGGAAACATACCTCAGTGCCAAAGATACCAACTCAGAGTAAAAGGTTGGAAAAAAAATTTTCCAAGCAAATGGTGCAAAGAAATCAGCTGGAAAAGCCATTCTAATATCCAATAAAAAAGACTTTCAACCAAAAGTTATCAAAAAAGATGGAGAAGGATACTTCATACTTATCAAAGCAAAAAATATACCAAGATGAACTCTCAGTTCTGAACATCTATGCCCCCAAATCAAAGGCATCCACATTTGTAAAAGAAATGGCACTAAAACTCAAAGCACACATTGAACCTCACACATAATAGTAAGAGACTATTATGTTCTTACATTTGCCTCCTGCCATCTGATTATCTCTAGTGCTACCTGCCCTTGCTATATGTGACTGTAGCCTATCCCTCCTGTGATCTTGATTGTGTCAGAACTCCTCAGTGTCTAGCTGTCTCTATGACACTGTGATTCTGGGATCCTGTGCTCCTGAGATCCTGGATGTGTCAGAGCTCCTGGAAGTCAAGTGCCTCTGGGATACTGAAATCCTGGTGTGACCAAGCTCCTGAGATCCTGTGATCCTGGGACTGTTAGAATACCTGGGACCCTCACTTTCACTAATGGATCGATCAGAGAAACAGCTACTAAACAGAGGCACAGTGAAACTAACAGAAGTTATGAACCATGTAGATTTAACAGATATCTATAGAAAATTTCACCCTAAAACAAAAGAATATAACTTCTTAGAACCCCATGGTACCTTTTCCAAAACTGACCATATATTCAAACCAAAACAAGCTTCAACCAATACAAGAAGATTGAAATAATCCCATGAATCATATCAAATCACCACAGACTAAGGTTGGTTTTTTTAACAACAAAAATAACAGAAATCACACACACACATGGAAGCTGAACAACTCTCTATTTAATGATAACTTGGTGAGGAAAGAAATAAAGAAAGGAATTATAGGCTTTTTAGAATTTAATGAAAATGAAGACAACAACATACCCAAACTTATGGGACACAATGAAAGCAGTACTAAAAGGAAAACTCATAGCTTTGAGTGCCTCCATAAATAAATTGGGGGAGATCCTATACTAGCAGCTTAACAGCACATTTGAAAACTCTAGAACAAAAGAAGCAAAGATACCCAAGAGGGTTAGATGACAGGAAATAATCAAACTCAGTGATGAAATCAAATAAGTAGAAACAAAAAGATCTATACAAAGAATCACCAAAACTTTGTTTATATTCCAAATGATTTTCCCTTTCCCGGTTCCCCCCTCCCCATAAGTTCCATAAGCCCTCTTCCCTCTGCCCATTCCCCAATCAACCCCCTCCCACTTCTCCGTCCTGGTAATCCCCTACATTGCTTCATCAAGCCTTTCCAGGACTAGGGTCCTCTCCTTCCTTCTTCTTGGGAATGATTTGATATGTGCATTTTTTCTTGGGTATTCAGAGCTTCTGGGCTAATAGCCACTTACCAATGACTGCATTCCATGTGTGTTCTTTTGTGAATGGTTTACCTCACTTAGGATAATATTTTCCAGTTCCAACCATTTACCTAAGAATTTCATGAATTCATTGTTTTTAATTCCATTGTGTAAATATACCATATTTTCTGTATCCATTCCTCCATTGAGAGACATCTGGGTTCTTTCCAACAAAGAATATCGAAAAGAAAAAAAAAAGAAAAGGCAAGAACTAAGAATCATTGGAAATAAAGAAAATACTGTTTATTGACTTTTGGAAAAAGAAAAAAGAATCACCAAAACTAGGAGCTAGTTCTTAGAGAAAATTAACCAGATAGATAAACCCCTAGCCAAACTAACTAGAGGGTACAGAGATAGTATCCAAATTAACAAAATAAAAAAGGAAAAGGGAAACATAACAACAGAAACTGAGGAATTCAAACAAATTATCAGATACTACTACAAAAGCCTATACTCAATACAACTGGAAAATCTAGGTGAAATGTATGCTTTTCTAGATAGGTAACAGTTTCTAAAGTTAACTCAGGATCAGATAGACCATCTAAACAGTCATAGATCACCTAAGGAAATAAAAGCAGTTATTAAAAATCTTCAACTGCCTATCTGAGCCTGTACTCTGAGCAGACCCCAGGCACTAGCAGACCTTGGGCACATACTCACTCCATAACACCCAGAAGAAGCTTGACTCCCAGGTGTTCTAACATGCCCAGAATCAGAGGACTTCAGGAGCTTGGTTACAGCAGGATTTCAGTATCTCAGAGGCACCTTAACTCCCAGGAACTCTGACACATCCAGGATCTCAGGGGCACAGGATCCCAGAATCACAGTATCATAGAGACAGCTGGACACTGAGGAGTTCTGACACATTCAGGATCACAGGAGGGACAGGCTACAGTCACATGTAGCAAGGGCAGACAGCACTAGAGATAATCAGCCAGCAGGAGGCAAACTTAAGAACATAAACAGCAGAAATCAAGGTAACATGGCATCATCAGAACCCAATTCTCCCACCATAGCAAGTCCTGGATACACCATCATACCAGAAAAGCAAGATTTGTATCTAAAATCACTTCTTATGATGACGATAGCGAAATTTAAGAAGGACATAAATAATTCCCTTAAAGAAATACAGGAGAACACGGGTAAACAGGTAGATGCTCTTAAAGAGGAAACACAAAAATCCCTTAAAGAATCACAAGAAAATACAACCAGACAGGTGAAGGAATTAAACAAAACCAGCCAGGATCTAAAAATGGAAGGAGAATCAATAAAGGGAAACTACCATGGAGATAGAAAACTTATGAAAGAGATCAGGAGTCATAGATGCAAGTATCACTAACAGAATACAAGAGATAGAAGAGAGACTCTCAGGAGTAGAAGATATCATAGGAAACATTGACACAACAGTCAAAGAAATGCAAAATGCAAAAAGCTCCTAACACAAAACATGCAGGAAATCTAGGTCCCAGTGAGAAGACCAAACTTAAGGATAATAGGTGTAGACAAGAGTGACTTAAAAGGCCAATAAATACCTTCAAAAAATTATAGAAGAAAATTTCCCTAATAAAAAGAAAGAGATGTCCATGAACATACAAGGAGTCGACAGAACTCCAAGTAGACTGAACCAGAAAAGAAATTCCTCCTGTCACAAGAGAAATTCCTCCTGTCACATAATAATCAAAACACCAAATGCACAAAACAAAGAAAGAATATTAAAAGCAGTAAGGGAGCAAGGCCAAATAACATATAAATGCAGACCTATCAGAATTACACCAGACTTCTCACCAGAGACTATGAAAGCTAGATGTCATATAGACCCTAAGAGAACAAAAATGCCAGTCCAGGCTACTATACACAGGAAAACTCTAAATTATCATAGATGGAGAAACCAACCAAGGAATATACACGGAGGGACCCATTGCTTCAGTCACATGTGTAACAGAGGATAGCTTTATCAGGCATCAATGTGAAGAGAGGCCCTTGGTCCTGTGAAAGCTTGACACCCCAGTGTAGGGGAATTCATGGGAGGGGAAGGCAGGAGTAGATGGATAGGGGAGGACCATCTTAGAAGCAGGGGCAAGAGGGAATGGGATAGAGGGTTTCTGCTGTGTCTGTGAGGAACCAGGAAAGAGGATAATGTTTGAAATGTAAATAAAGAAAATATCCAATAAAAAAAGGGGGAAAATGTCTTACACTAAAAAATGCTCAGGGCCAGATGGTTTTAGAATTTTATCAGACTTTCAAAGAAGACCTAATATCAATACTCTTCATACTATTCCTCAAAAATAGTATCAGAAGGAACATTTCCTATTTCATTCTTTGAAGCCATGGTTACACTACAAAAAAGACCCAACAAAAAGAAGAGAACTTCAGACCGATTTCCCTTATGAATATCAATGAAAAATACCTAATAAAATTCTTGCAAGCTGAATCCAAGAATACATCAAAATGATCATTCACCATGACCAACTAAGCTTCATTCAAGGGATACAAGGGTGGTTCAATATATGGAAATCCATCAATATATCTACCATACAGACAAATTCAAAGAAAAAATCCACATGTTCATTTCATTAGCTGCTGAAAAAAACCTTTGGCAAAATAAAACACCCCTAAATGTTAAAAGTCTTGTAAAGATCATTAACTCAAGGTATGTACATTCACATAATAAAGACAATATATAGCAAACCAATAGTCAATATCAAATTAAATGGAGAGAAACTTGAAGCAACCCAATTAAAATCAGAGACAAGGCTGCCCATTCTCTCCCTGTCTATTCAATACAATACTTCAAGTTCTAACCAGAGCAATTAGACAGCAAAAGGAGGTAAAAGGGATATAAATTGGAAAGGAAGAAATCAAGATATCACTATTTGTAGATACTATGACAGTAAACATAAGTCACCCAAAAATTCCACCAGGGAACTCCTACAGCTAATAAATAACTTCAGCAAAGTGGCTGAATATAAAATTAACTAAAAAAATCAGCAGCCTTCCTCTATTGAAAAGATAAACAGGCTGAGAAAGAAATTAGGGAAGTGATGCCCTTCACAATACTCACAAATAATATAAAATATCTTGGTGTGACTGTAACCAAGCAAGTGAAAGATCTGTATAACAAAAACTTCAAGCATCTGAAGAAATAAATTGAAGAGCTCAAAAGATGGAAAGATCTTCCATGCTCATGGATTAGCAGGATTAATATAGTAAAAATGGCCATCTTACCAAAACCAATCTACAGATTTAATGCAATACCCATCAAAATATTAACTCAATTCTTCACAGAGATAGAGTAAATCTCAAACTCATCTGAAATAACAAAAAGCCCAGGATAGCAAAACTATGCTCAATGTTAAAACAACAACAACAACAACAACAACAACAACGACAACAATAACAACTTCTGGTGGAATCACGATCCCTGACCTCAAGTTCTACTATAAAGTAATAGCAATAAAAACTGCATGGAATTGGTACATATAGGCATGTAGATGAATGGGATAGAATTGAAGACCCAGAAATAAACATATATACCTATGGGCACTCGATCTTTGAGAAAGAAACAAAAACCATCCAGCAGAAAAAAGGCTGCAATTTTTTAAAAAGATTTATTTCTTTATTATATATAAGTGCACTGTAGTTGTCTTCAGACATCCCAGAAAAGGGCATCAGATCTCATTGTGGTTGGTTATGAGCCACCATGTAGTTGCTGGGAATTGAATTCAAGACCTTTGGAAGAGTAGTCAGTGCTCTTAACCATTGAGCCATCTCTCCAGCCCAAAAGACTGCATTTTCAACAAATGGTGCTGGTTCAACTGACCTTCTGCATGTAACAGAATGCAAATTGATCCATTCTTACCTCCTTGTACAAAGCTCAAATCCAAGTGGGTCAAGGACTTCCATATAAAACTTGATAATCTGATTCTAATAGAAGAGAAAGTGGGAAAGAGCCTTGAACACATTTGCACAGGTGGAAATTTCTTGAACAGAACACCAGTGTCTCAGGTTCTAAGATCTCTAATAATTGAGAAATGAGACTTCATAAAATTGAAAAGCTTCTGTAAGGGTAAGGATGCTGTCAATAGGACAAAAATAAAGCAATCCACAGATTGAGAAAAGACCTTTCCCAATCCTATAACAAAGGGCTAATATACAAAATATACAAGAAACTCAAGAAGTTAGACTACAGAGAACCAAATAACTCTATTAAAAATAGGGTACAGAACTAAACAAAGAATTCTCAACTGAAGAATCCCAAATGGCTGAGAAGCATCTAAAGAAATGTTCAGCATCCTTAGTCATCAGGAATGCAATTGAAAATGATCCTGAGATTCTACCTTACAGCAATCAGAATGACTAAGATAAAAAACTCAGGTGACAGCAGATGCTGACAAAGATGTGGAGAATTAGGAGCACTCTCCCATTGTTGGTGGGACTGCAAGCTGGTACTACCACTCTAGAAATCCATCTGGCAGTTCCTCAGAAAATTTGATATAGTATTACCTAAGGACCCAGCTATACCACTTCTGGGAATATACCCAGAAGATGTTCCAACATGTAATAAGGACACATGCTGCACTATGTTCATAGCTGCCTTATTTATAATAGCCAGAAGCTGGAAAGAACCCAGATGTCCTTCAACAGAGGAATGGATACAGAAAATATGGTACATTTACACAATGGATTACTACTCAGCTATTAAAAACAATGAATTCATGAACTTTGCAGGCATGATGGATGAAACTTGAAAATATCCTGAGTAAGGTAACCCAGCCACATGGTATGTATTCACTGATGAGTGAATATTAGTCCAAAAGCTCAGAATACCCACAATAAAACCCATAAACCATATGGAGCTTAAGAAAAAGGAAGACCAAAGTGTGGATGCTTCAATCCTATGTAGAAAGTGGAACAAAATAACCATGGGAGGCAGAAGACGGCAGCAACCTGGGAGAGAGAGAGGAGGGGGAGGGGGGAAAGACAGCAGCCAGGATCAGGTATGGGAAGGGACAGGAGAGAAGTACAGAGGGTCAGGGAATTGAATAGAAATATGTAGCAGTAGGGCATGAGTAAATGGGTGTAACCACTAGAAAGTCCCAGATGCCAGGGAAGTGAGAGGTTTCCAGGATACAATGGGGATGACATTAGATGAAATATCCAACAAAAGGGAGATATAAATTGTATAGACCATCTCCAAAAGATAGGCATGGACTCCAGGTGAGTGATGGGTTCACACTTCCAGCTCAAAATTTTTAGCTTATAATTGTTCCTGTCCACAGGAAAGATTTGGGGCAAAAATGGAACAGAGACTGAAGGAAGGGCCATCTGGGGACTGCCCCACTTAGGGATCCATCCTATCTGCAGAAAACAAACTCTGACACTATTGTTGATGACAAGCAGCACGTTCTGATAGGAGCCTCGTATGGCTGTTTCCTGAAAGGTTCTGCCAGCACCTGACTTATACAGAAGCAGACACTCACAGCCAACCTTTGGGCCCAGCCCCAGGAATCCCAGTGGAAGAATGAAGGAGCTGAAGGGTATTGCAACCCCAGAGGCAGAACAATATCAACTAACCAGACCATCCTGAGCTACCAGAAACTAGACCACCAACCAAAGACTATTCATGGAGGGATCCATGGCTCCAGATACAGATATAGCAGAGGATGGCCTTATCTGACATCAGTGGGAGGGGAGGCCCTTGGTCCTGTGGAGGCTTGATGCCCCAGCTTAGAAGGATGCTAGAATAGTGAAGCAAGAGTAGGTAAGTGTGTGGAGGAACACCCTCATAGAGGAAAAGAGGAAGGGGTAAAGGGGGGATGGGATGGAATGGGAGGTTCTTGGAGGGGAAATGAGAAGGGGGATATAATTTGAAATGTAAACAAAGAAAATTATTAATAAAAATGTTTCTAGTGTTTTGTCTACACAGTACTTAAAGATGCTGATTGGATTTTAGAGAACTGTCTTTTAGGGGAAATAAACTGGTAGAGACAGGTCTGTTTTAGGAGGAGGCTATTACCTGCTTGTGTTATCTGTTTGAGACCAAAACATGGATCAATTAGTTTAAAGTATACCCAGAGTTTAGTGCCAATGCAGTTATAATCTTGGTTGATAAAGAATAATTCCCTTATGAACTTTACTGGAGCTGTTTAATTAACACATCATGTTTTATCTTAGCAGTTGCCTGTGAAGAGATGAAAACCAAATTTAACGAACAAGAGAGTGGTGGGATTTGAGTGTGAGGAAGGCATGTTTCACTTTTCAACAGTGAACTATGTGCTGGCAGCTATTGAAAATAAAAATTCTTTTCATGAACTAAAATAACATACTCCATACAGTATTTTTTAACCAAAACTTCTCTATAAAACATTTTTAATGAAAATAAGAATTTTTCCAAGTAAGAAGCTTAAATAGTGAAGCTCATCTTTCTTGACATAATATAAGAACTGTAAACCATGTCTTCTTTGATTATACTATTTCCAAAGCTGACATGGTAGACATTTTGCATTAAAGCCATATCATACAGAAATGCTGACCTTTAATTATCAGGTAGCAGCAGAAAGCCTACACTGGTGTTGGTCTCTTTGCTTAAAATTGAAACACAGATAATCCTTGAAGATTAATGCCTAATGTAGCTCCTATGAAATCATTACATGCTGTTAATATGCAAAATCATAAGAATCATATGAATTAGCATGGACCACAGGCCCAAGACACAAAGGTCTTTAATGCACGTAGGAAGAAAAATGAGTAAAAACCTCCTAAATAATTCAAAATAACACAACATCTACTTATTGCATATTGTTAGTTTTTGATGGCTGCCATATTATCAAAGAATTTGCAAATGTGCAAAGACTGGCCTAAATAGAAGATTACCTATAAAACAAAATGCTACAATCACTCTTGTTAATGCCAAGAGTGCTCATCAATGGTGGGGGCTATGCATTGGCTTGGTGATAGACATTTATTTATCAAAGAAGGCCTGAGCTTTGTAGCCTCTGTGGGTGCTCCATCTACAGCACTGATCAACTGTTAAGTTTCTGATATGTTACCATTTTCCAGAGGCACTTATCTGGTGGCAAGCGGACTACACTAGACCATTTCTCTCATAGAAGGGATAGCATTTTCTCATTAGACTAGGTACTCATTTTGAATATAGATTTCCCTTCTTTACATGTGATATTCTGTCCAAACTTCCATATGTAAATTACACTGATATAATATGTATCTGCTATTACTGAATTCTATACACAAAGGTATTTTTTATAATCAAGGACTTGCTTCACACATGTAGAAGTATAATATTGAGCTCATTCTCACTGGATTCACTGGTCTTACTAAACAGGGAGAATGGCAATGGCCTCTTGCAGATGCAGTTAGAATATCAATTACTCAATATTTTGCAGAGTTTATAAGACCCATTAAATGAGAAAACATTTTCATTATGGAAATTCCAGGGGAGATGAAAGACATTCAAATCCTATTTTATAAAATAATAGCTGAAAACTTTCTAAATCTTCAAAGGGCTGGAAATGACCATATCTGAGAATATCAAAAGGACCCTAACTAGATTCAGTAGAAAAAAAGACCTTCACCAAAATAAAGTACAGCCAAGATGTCGAAAGTATAAGACAAAGAGAAAATTCTAAAAACAGCATTAAAAAAATTAAGTCATGTACATGATATGCTCATTTGACTTTGCAAATTTCTCAGCAGAAATCTTACATTCTAGAAGAGAATGAGATGATGCATTCAAAATACTAAAATAACAAAACTTTCCACCAAGGCTATATGCAGTAACATTTCCTTCAGAAATAAAGAAAACAAAGCCTTTTCTGGATAAGAAGAAAATTAAGAGGTGTCATCACTATCAGATCAAACCTACAAGAAATGGCTAAGAGTTCTGTTGAAGACAAATGATAATAACAACCATCATGAAAATATGCCTGTGTGTGTGTGTGTGTGTGTGTGTGTAACTTAGAATAACAGATTCACAGAATATGAAAAGAATCGAATCTTAGTATGACAGAAAACTTATTTCATAAAACCTCCAAGAAGTTAGAAAGGAACACAAACAGAAGATAACAAAGTGGCAAAAGAACATTAGCGTGGATCAAGTGGATTTAATTCACTGGTCAAAAGACATGCATAGACTGAAAGTAAGGAATTGAAAACTATAAATCACATAAATGGAAACCAATACTGAGCAAGAGTGCCTATATTCACATGAGACGAGGCATATTCAACAAAAATCAGAAAAAAAAAGATGATTATTAACCACACCCACAACCACCAGAGTGCCTTTAACTCCTGTCTTTATCCATGGGGTGTGCCTTAGCAACTCCAATCACTTCCAAGACTCATTCAAAAGACTCCTGCTTACCTTTGGCTCACTTCATGTTAGACAGGAAATTACAGATTCTCATCAACTCCACTACCATCCTTTGCCTTGGAAAAGTCCTAAGAACCATCTCCAGACTCTTAGAGATTTCAGAAAATTGACTCTGGGGATCCTCTATGTCTACTGAAGGCCTGCTCACAGGCTTAGAAATCTCCCTTAGCTTGAGCTGATCTGGAACTGGTTCTGAAAACCCATTTCAACATCAATACTGAATTGCCCCAAAACTGAGCCATAAATCTCCTACAGCTGGTCAACCACAGACAAGTGGGGAAGATGGGAAACAGAGTTTCCCATTCAACAGAAGAAAGATCAGATCTCTGTACTAAGAAATCAGCAACCTAATTCTAGATGCCCAAGTCCCATCAAAAATACACAAACATGAATAATTAAAACATCAAGTCTCCAGAAAAATTAGTACTTACATAGTAATATTTCCTGAGCAAAATGACGAGGTTGTGTATGTCAAGTTTTCCAGAGTGGCCTAGGATTAGAGAGATTATGTGGGCTGATCTCTGGACAAGTTCAGGTATTGGTGTTTTATTTGTTTTGTTTTTTGTTTTTGTTTTTGTTTTTCTTGTAGGTTAAGGCCTGGCCACTCTCTGGCTTTGGGTCTGGGAACTGCTGTTTCATTCATTAGAAACCAGCCCTTAGGGCTATTAGGGAAGTCTGGGGGTAGCACCTGGCCTGGCCACATTCTTCAGAGTTTACAAATTTTATAAAGTGTACAAGATTTACAAAGGGAAAATCTGCCCTTGCCTCTTGTGTTGGTGTGAATAACCAACAGAAGGCACAAGGAAGAAATAAGTAATTCCAGAATACTGAATCAAAAGAAGACTAATAGAACAACATTAAACCAATAAATTGACAAGAATACATATCAAACAGTAATAATTTGTAATATTAATGGTTAACTATATTAATGGTCAACAATATTAACTCCAAAAAATGAATCTCAACTGCCAAATAAAGAGACATACAGACTAACAGAATAGATCAGAAATCAAAAGCCATTTTTGTTTCTTCCCAGAAACATACCTCACCACCAAAAGTAGACACTACCTTAGGGCAAAATGAGTGGCAAGGAAAAGAGTAAAAGGTGTCATAAGCAAATGGAACCAAGAAATAATCAGGTGTACCTATTCTAATATCTGACAAAATTAATTTCAAACCAGAACTAATCTGAAGTGATGAAAAGGGCTACTTTATATCCATTAGAGGAAAAGTCTAACAACAGACTATTATAATTCTGATATGCATTAAACAGGGGAGTGTCCAATTTCATAAAAGAAATACTATTAGATATAAAACAGCAGATTGAAACCAACAGAGTAATAATAGGTGATTTTAATATTTCGGTCTCACCAATAGACAGGATATCAGGAAAAAACTAAATAGAGAAACTTGAGTGGTAAATGACACCATAAATCATATGGCACCAGCAAATGTCTATAGAACATCCTAGTCAAATAATTAAGAATATACATTCTTTTAAGCAGTCCATGGAACTTTCCCCAAATATACCACATATCAGAATACAAATTCCCCAAAATATAGGAAAGTTGAAATCATATCTTTCATTCTATCAAGCACCATGGATTAAAAGTGTTTATCAACAACAAAAGAAAAGACAAAGAATTAGAAGCTAAGCATCACACTACAGAACCAAAACCACGTAAAAAAAAAAATCAGGAGGAAAAAAAAAATTTCTAGAACTAGTTGAAAGTGTGACATGTTAGAATCCATGGAAAACAATGGAAACAATCAGAAAAGAAAGTTTACAACATTATGTGTCCACATAAATTAAATCTCAAATTAACAACTTAACAATATGCTTGAAGGCCCCACGAAAACAAGGAGGAGGACGATGATGATTATGACAACGACAACAGCAACAATGACTACCACCAGACAGAAAGAAGTAATCAAAATCAGGACTGAGTGAAATAGAAGTGAAAACAGAAATATACAATAAGTTAATGAAGTACAGAGTTGGTACTTTCAAAAGATTAAGAATATTGACAAACGTTTAGCCAAATTAGTCAGAGAAAGAACCCAACTTAACAAAATTAGAGATAGAAAAGGAAAACATTAACAACAGAAACTGGACTCATGCAGAGAACTCTAAGAACATTCTTCAGATGTCTTTACACCACTAAACCCACAAAGCTCCAAAAAGCATTCTTTGATTAATTCTATACATTGATTAAGTACCGGTTGAATAAAGATTTTCATATCTCAATGGAAGATGTACACATATTCTGAATATAATGGAGGAAAATTAAATAAAGTGCATATTCTTTACCCAAATATCACTTTTGGGAACTAAAATGATCATAGATGGGTAATGATTTAGTGAAACATGTTGACCCTATTATTATTTATGGTTTTGAAAGCATAAAAAACAAAAACAAAAACCAACCAACCAACCAAACAAACAAACAAAAACAGTTAATGATCCCACATAAAAGACTGAAATTTAAACCAGTGACTGAATGCCAGGCTGTCGTGATGTACTTATGTAAAAGAGTAAAGAACAGATGGGGACTTTTAGAACAGTGATAAGTAGGATAACTGGTCATTTAAAGCCATCCAATCAAAAAGTGAGAACTGAAAAATGAGATAGCAAAGCTCAGAGCCATTGCTCAGTCTCTAGTACTGTGAAATGTACATAACGTCTTGTAGTAGAAATAAAACCATAGACATTTCTGAGGAAATAATGAGTCAAAGATTTACAAATTTGGTGATGAATACTAACCTACTAACAAGAAGCTCAATAAATCAATAGTGTGATAAGACAAGGGAAACACATATTAATACAGGAAGTCACAATATAGGGCAGTCATATATCTTTAAGATAATGAGAAAATCTTGAAGCCACGAAATTAAAATGACTTTTTATATAGAGAGAAACAATGATTGAACAATGGCTAGCTGATTATTAGAAACAACAGAGACAATGAGAGAAAGAACAGCATCCTGTTAGTCAAGAGCTCTTTCCATAGAAATAATTCTTTGAAAGTGGAAATAAAATAAAGTCATTTTCAGATAAACAAATAACTGAAAAGCAAAGAATTGATAATTGATCTTTGTTATCAAAAACACAAAATAAAATCCTTTTGGTTAAAAGAAAATGAAACCACATGTTTACTGCAATCCATATGAAGGAATAGTTATTATTAGAATGTGGAGATACACACACACACACCTCCCATATATATATGGAAAGAGAGGAGACAGAGGAGAGAGAGAAGAGAGAAGAGAGAAGAGAGGAGAGAGGAGAGAGGAGAGAGGAGAGAGGAGAGAGAGAGAGAGAGAGAGAGAGAGAGAGAGAGAGAGAGAGAGAGAGAGAGAGAGAGAGAAGACAGAGAGAGCAGGAGTATTGGTGTATGCCTTTTAGGCTCAGAACTTGTGAGGCAAAAGGCAATCAGGTTTCTAAGTTCGAGGCCAGCCTGTCCTACTGAGTTAATTCCAGAACAGCCAGGGCCACACAAAGAAACTTTGTCTAAAGAAACCAGAAGCCAAAGAATTTGGATATATAAACATGTAAATCTACATGCATATGTATGTATACTTATGTATAAGCCTATCTACACATGTGTGTCTTAGGGTTTTATTACTATGAAGAGACATTATGACTATGCCAACTCTTATAAAGGAAAAGTTTCAGAGGTTTAGTCCATTATCATCACGGGGATGAGCATGGTGGCATACAGGGAGACATGATGCTAGAAGGGGTTGAGAGTTCTATATCTTGCTCAGAAGGCATCAGGAGATTGTGAGTCATGCGCATAGCTTGAGAATAGGAGACCTCAAAGCCCTCCCCTACAGTGGCATGCTTCTTCTAACAAGGCCACACCTCCTAAGAAGGCCACACCTCCTAACAAAGCCACACCTCCTAATAGTGCTATTCCCTTTGGCCAAACATTCAAACACAGAAGTCTATGGGGGTCATACCTATTCAAACCACCACAATGTGTATATACCTATTCTTGAACATACACACACACACACACACACACACACACCCATACCCACACACACACCCATACCCACACACACACCCATACCCACACACACACTCATACCCACACACACATTTTTCTTCATGTTTTAAAAGACACATATGCTTAAGTTAAAAATAATAAACTATTATTATTTGAGCTTCAAATGTACAAAGGCAAAAGAGTGCCAGACTATAATGCAAAGCTCCTATTTTTTAACAGAAAAAAAATCAGAATTTGAAATAGATCAGAAATTTAAAACAAACAATAGTTAAGAAATAAGAATATAAAATATTCCTAGACAGTAACTGCCATTCCCCAAAATTAGTTTCCATGAAAGAAGAGAATGGAGTAAAAAAATGAGAATTCCGAAAATAGCTAACAGTGAAATGAGAGCTAGATGTAGCTATATGAAAACTAATCTGACATGCACTAAATTCTCCAGTCAATAAAGCAGTGACTGCTAGACTGGAGTTGATAAGCCAGAATCAAGTCTCTATAAAGACACATTTAAAACTCAAGGCACAACTCAAAGGGACCGGAAGTTAAAAGATTTAAGTATCCTAATCAGACAGGAGACACAGAAGAGCTGTGGGCGGTC
Organism: Apodemus sylvaticus; assembly: GCF_947179515.1. NCBI lineage: Eukaryota > Metazoa > Chordata > Mammalia > Rodentia > Muridae > Apodemus > Apodemus sylvaticus. Next base: position 10,536,947 of record NC_067474.1, on the reverse strand, counting down.
AAACTGGAAGCCTGGGACGCTCTGGAGACAAAAGTTATGCTTTATAATCTTCAATAGATAATTCTATCAGGAAGCTAAAATACTGCAAATTCACACTCTCTCTAGCAAAATAGCACTGGAGTACGTGCTATAAAAACCTCCAGAATTAAAAGAAATAGGTAAACCAATGTTTGTCTAAAACATTTGTATGTGTAAGCATATGTGAGTACATGTATATTTGTGTATGCAGTCATATGGAAGCCAAAGAACACTATCGTGTTCATTATCCATCAGGTGCCAGCCATTGTATGTATGTATGTATGTATGTATGTATGTATGTATGTATGTATGCATACATGTATGTATGCATATATGTATTTGTGTCTGTCTGTCTGTCTGTCTATCTATCTATCTATCTATCTACATACGTCAATCTGTCTGTATGTCTAAATTTTGAAGTACTTTTTACTAGCTTAGAACTCACTCAGTAGGCTGGGCTGACTAGATTGTGAGTCCCAGGCATTCACCTGGTTTTGCCTCACCAGCAAGAATAGGTCAGCCCAGTTATTTTAAACAAACAAACATGGATATTGGGCATTAAACTCAGGTCTTCATGCAAAATAAGCACTTTACTAACTGAGCTATTTTCCCAGTCCCAAACAAATAGCTGGGGATTTTGATATTTCTTTTCTATGGTTGATTAAAAAAAAATCAGATTAGAAAACACCCAAATAATTCTATTAACCAACTTGACATGTGTATAAAACTAGACAAATTGAAAATAGAAAACTTATTTTTTAGGTGCACATGGATTATTTGTCAGGATAATCATATGTTAGATTAAATAAAACAAGTTTTAAAAGAAATATAGTTTGAATTAATGCTTCATAAAGTATATAAAATTGTGATACTAAAAGATAATTAATATACATAAAAATCACATAAAATAAAGCGTAAATTATTGATAAATAAAACTTTAAAACTACTACATGTCCACTAGAAGTGTAAGCATTAGCATACGAACAATATCAAGTATCACAACTGTGCAGAATATAACCTCTTGTTTGAATAATTTGTCAAAATCTTAAAATGCTCAGCATACTCTGATCAGATGATTTGGCAATTCTACATTAGGCCTTTATCCAGGAGCAATGTGTGTACCAGTGTGCTGGCTATTCACAGGAACATCACTCTTTTTTTTTTATTCAATATATTTTTTATTTACATTTTAAATGACTTCCCCTTTTCTGGCCCCCCACTCCCCGAAAGTCACATAAGCCCCCTTCCCTCCCCCTGTTCTTCCATCCACCTCTTCCCACTTCCCTGTTCTGGTCTTGCTCTATACTGCTACACTGAGTCTTTCCAGAACCTGGGGCCACTCCTCCGTTCTTCTTGTACCTCATTTGATGTGTGGAATATGTTTTGGGTATTCCAATTTTCCAGGCTAATATCCACTTATTAGTGAGTGCATACCATGATTGATCTTTTGAGACTGGGTTACCTCACTTAGTATGATGTTTTCCAACTCCATCCATTTGCCTAAGAATTTCATGAATTCATTGTTTCTAATGGCTGAATAGTACTTCATTATGTATATATACCATATGTTTTGCATCCATTCTTCTGTTGAGGGATACCTGGGTTCTTTCCAGCTTCTGGCTATTATAAATAGGGCTGCTATGAACATAGTGGAGCATATATCCTTATTACATGCTGGGGAATCCTCTGGGTATATGCCCAGGAGTGGTATAACAGGATTTTCTGGAAGTGGCATGCCCAGTTTTCTGGGGAACCGCCATACTGATTTCCAGAGTGGTTGTACCAATTTGCAACCCCACCAGCAGTGGAGGAGTGTTCCTCTTTCTCCACATCCTCACCAACACCTGTTGTCTCCTGAGTTTTTAATCTTAGCCATTCTGACTGGTATAAGGTAAAATCTCAGGGTTGTATTGATTTGCATTTAGGGAAATGACATCCTTCACAATAGCCACAAACAGTATAAAGCACCTTGGGGAGACTCTTACCAAACATGTGAAAGATCTGTATGACAAGAACTTCAAGACTCTGAAGAAGGAAATAGAAGAAGACCTCAAAAACATGGAAAAATCTCCCATGCTCATGGATCAGCAGGGTTAATATAGTTAAAATGGCCATTTTGCCAAAAGCAATATACAGATTCAACACAATACCCATCAAAGTCCCAACTCAGTTCTTCATAGAGTTAGAAAGAGCAATTCTCAAATTCATCTGGAATAACAAAAAACCCAGGATAGCTAAAACTATTTTCAACAACAAAAGAAATTCTGGGGGAATCAGTATCCATGACCTCAAGCAATATTACAGAGCAATAGTGTTAAAAACTGCATGGTATTGGTACAGTGACAGGCAGGCAGATCAATGGAACAGGATTGAAGATCCAGAAATGAACCCACACACCTATGGTCACTTGATCCTCAACAAAGGAGCTGAAAACATCCAATGGAAAAAAGATAGCCTTTTCAACAAATGGTGCTGGTTCAACTGGAGGTCAGCATGAAGAAGAATGCAAACTGATCCATCCTTATCTCCTTGTACTAAGCTCAACTCCAAATGGATCAAGGACCTCCACATAAAGCCAGACACTCTGAAGCTAATAGAAAAGAAACTGGGGAAGACCCTTGAGGACATCAGTACAGGGGGAAAGTTCCTGAACAGAACACCAATAGCTTATGCTCTAAGATTAAGAATTGACAAATGGGACCTCATAAAATTACAAAGTTTCTGTAAGGCAAAGGACACCATCAAAAGGACAAATCAGCAACCAACAAATTGGGAAAAGATCTTCACCAACCCTACATCAGATAGAGGGATAATATCCAATATATACAAAGAACTCAAGAAGTTAGACCCCAGAAAACCTAATAACCCTATTAAAAATGGGGTACAGAGCTAAACAAAGAATTTTCACCTGAAGAACTTCGGATGGCTGAGAAGCATCTTAAAAAGTAATGTCACTTTTAATGGGCAAACATGGAAACTTGTCCAGAAGAAGTAGAGCTAGAAGTACTGACAAAAGCTTCAAACAACACCAATGAATTGTAAATGAACTCCATGCCATGTGGAAGACAGCAGATACAAAAGCACACTGCATGCTCCTCTTTATAGGATGGTTTCTGAAAGGCAAACCTATTGGGGCAGAAAGCAAATAATCAGTTGCCAAAATGAGAGCTGGACTGGAGACTGACTAGAGAAAAAACCTTATGAGTGGCAAGGTCACGGTGGCAGCTCAGTAACTGGATGTGCTCATGAAGCTCATTGACCTCAATAGATACATTGGGGTTGTTTTGTTAAGAAATCTACTTACATGAGCTGAATGTGCTAGTGAATTCTCACAATAAACTCAGGAGGCTGAGGCAGGAGGATTGGGAGTTCAAGACCAGAATGGGCTACATAGACGACAACTATTTAAAGTACACACACACACACACACACACACATACACACACACACACACACACACACCACACACACCACACACACACACACACACACACACACACACACACACACATGCATACACATGAGATCTTCATCAGTCCAGGAGATAGATGATACTCTGATTTTGCAGCTAAGGAGACAGTCTCAGTATATAGGGCAAGTACTTAGTGGCTACAGTCACTGTCCAACCAGAATATACTTTGACAAACACTGTTCCATGTTACTTGTGGGATTATGACAACCACGGCCAGTGTGACATTGGCAGGTCACCAGATCTCACCTAGCTGTGTATGTTGCCTACAAAACTGAAGAAAAAGAGAGAGGAAGGAGGGAAGGAGGGAAGGAAGAGAGAGAGAGAGAGAGAGAGAGAGAGAGAGAGAGAGAGAGAGAGAGGAAGGGAGAGGGAGCGAGAGGGAGAGGGAGAGGGACAGGGAGAGGGACAGGGACAGGGAGAGGGACAGGGACAGGGACAGGGAGAGGGACAGGGAGAGGGACAGGAGAGGGAGAGGGAGAGGGATGTCCTGGCTTTAGAGATACTATCTAGAGATTTTGCTGTACTTGGTATCTAGAGATTTTGCTGTACTTGGACAGGTAGAAAAACACAGAACAGAATAGTTAAAGTTCATGCTTCATCCCTTAACAGCTTAGCCATAAGAGGAAGTCATTCAAGTGATTTCCAGCTTTAGTTTCTTGTCTATGAAAATAACTCAAAGTTGTCTCACAGGCCACATTATTTTGAGTGTAAATAAGTAAATTAACCAGTGGATCATGGTCTTTGTAGAAATTTACCAAAAGTCACCTTTCTTCTTTTTGTTTCTTTTAAGAGAACATTTTTCATTTTTTTCTGAGGAAAAATAAATAGAAATTTTTTATTAGGAATGATCTAAGGCCTTCAAGGTTCTACTCAGGACACCACAGTCATGGGAAATAGGATACACTCATTTGTATCATTATTTTTCTCTTGCTTTATATCTATGGAATCCCTGGTAGAACACTTCCACTATTTCTACTTTTTTTTAGTAATCACAAAGTCACCATCCATATGTACATGAAAGAGCTTGTGTCATTTGAATGATGGTTATTAAGTAAACATATGCTTAGCACGGCCTAATGGGATCCTAAATGACAGTATCATAAACATTGGCTGTTCGTTCTACTGGGTCCTGCAAATATAAACCTGTCATTGTACACAGATTCTTAGAAAAAAAATTCTAATTTGTCAAAATCTGAGATTGAACTAAAAGACCTGAAAACAATTTATTGTTTAATATTTGTCTGAGTAGGTAGTGATAGATGCCTTCCCTCTTGATCATATCTGTTAAGATGGAGATTTTCATACCTTATGTCTTGCACGTAGAAATAACTTGCTATAAAATGCAGTGATTCAGGTCCAAAATCCAAATTTTTGATTTCATAGTAGAGAGCTGGGGCTCAGTACATTTTATCAGTCCCTGGTGATTGCCATCCAGGGGACTCTATGCAGCAGTATGTCATTCACACGTATCACATCTAGGTCTTGAAATCCTTGATTTCTAGGAAACCCAATGATCTTCTGTTTCTGGACTCTCTGGTGTCCTTTCTGAGACCTTAATATGTGTTATAAAACTATAGTTTTATATAAGCTTGGAAGCACACTCTGAGAAGCATCACCTGTACTCATTTTATACTTGGTATCAGTATTCACACAAATCAACAGATTTGCCTCTACTTTGTATTTAAAATGAATAATACAGCATTTTTAAATTTTACTGTCTGTATCATGGACAAAAGTCTATCCCAGTGGATTTGTGAATTTCTGAAGACAGGCATGTATTTTATGAGCTCTTTGTTTCATATAGGAAATACAAGATAAACACAGATTATGTAAGGCTCTAGATGCAACCATATAATAGACCAGAAACTATTTCATGCCATCTATACAGTGTGAGTAGTATAAGTATCTATGTAGTAGAAAGGAGGTGGGGCATGGTGTGCATCACATGCCATATTGCCAAAATGACTTTTCTTTAATTCTATTTAATCATGCTCCAGGTGCTTGTGCTTAGGTAGCAGAAAATATGGTTAAAATGAAAACCAGATAAGTCAGTCATGTATATATATAACATAAAGCTCAAATATTCTTGTATCCAAAATGAAAGTGAAATTTGCATTCTTGATGATAACATATTAACTTTGAAGATTTTTCATACCTTTTCAAATTGTATGAAAAAGTTTGCATGGGTTTTCCTGTTCAGAACATAGGTGTTTGATATTCCTCAGAATAAGAAGGGATCCTAACACAAGTGAGTATCAATCTTGGGTGTAAATATTATATTTGGCTCATACACTCATGAAGTTTATAATAACGAAGTTTTTCTTATGAAGTTCTCCAAACAACATTTTTAAAAGTCTACTTTCAATTTTCTAATGGACCTTTTATCTACAGACCTGAAGCTGAGATGTCTTTGCCAGTCTCTGGAGCCAGGTGTCTATATATTTACTTCAAGTACCTTACTGAATAATCATGGTTAAAGATGAGTAGCACACATATTCTTTGATAAATGCCAGGCAGTTAATAAACTTTGAAAGAACTACCACTCTCCAACAATTGACTCCAAACTGTGTTTGCTCAGCTAATGTAAGTTATTGCTCTTAATCAATACAACCACTTCTCCTAGCAATCCCTGGGTAATAATTTCTCTGAACAGTAACATAAAAAGGCTTTGCAGCAGTTCGGTTTGTAAGAGACTTGGGTTGTGATATATATTTTGTTATGCCTTAAGAGACAGATGAATCATGAGAGTCTGAATTCTAAGGCTCTAATGAATGAATGGGGAAGTTGGAAGCACTTTCCCCCTAAGGATGACTTTTTTATAGCAAGGGTCATTTGTCTCCCTCTTACCTTTCAGCAACTTTGGTTGAGACTTGTTTGCAGAAAGTAAATTTCAACTAGACACATTGACAGGAGAACATGCGAAACTTTTGCTTTAGGGCAGGTATATTTTATATATTGTTTTTTGAGAAAAAAAATACCTGAGAATAATGACCATATGTTGGTATTTCCAGTAGCCAGTAGCGTTAAGAGTCAAGCAAAATGCTGACTCTTAATTTGGTGTTTGCAATGACTAATTTATATTCTCCATGTGTCTTACTTAGGCATGGAGCTGGAGAAGCTGAGAATTGTACATCTTGTTCTAAAGGCAAACAGGAAAAAACTGACTCTTCAGGGAGCTAGGAGGGGTGACTCAAAGCCGACACCCACAGTGGCACATTTCCTCCAACAAAGCCACAGCTATTCCAACAAGGCCATACCTCCTAATGGTGCCACTCCCTGGGTCAAGCATATTCAAACCACCACATTCCACTCACTGGTACTGATAGACAGACTTGTTCAAACACATGAGTCTATGGGGGGGGGGAGGTCACACTTAGGCATAGAACAATCAAAATACATTTAGGCCAACTTCAAAAGTTCCATGGTCTATAACAGTTTTAACAATGTTAAAAGACCAAACTTCAAAGTTTCTTCTGAGATTCAACCAATCACTTAACTGTAATTTCCTATAAAAACAAAAGCAAAAACTGATTCCATACTTGTAACATCACAGGATATACATTACCATCCCAAAATGTCATCATGAGGAAATACTGGACCAAAACAAGACCACAGACCACCTGGGCAAACGTCAGACTCTGCATCTCTATGTCTGATATCTGTCCAAATTTTTTTCAGCTTTGTTGACTGCAACAAACTTCTTTTTCTTGGTCTGGGTCCACTCTCTTTTAGCAGCTTTTCTCAGCAGGTATCCTGTGGGCAGCTCTGGCAACTTTAATATCTTGGCATCTCCAAAGCAACTTCAGTATTACAACTTTATGTTACATTGTCTAGGATCCACACATGATCTTCTGGACTCCCCCAAATGGCTTGGGGTCACTTCTCCAGCTCTGCCCTCTGTAGCACTCTAGGATCTTGTTGACTCTACTCTATTGCTTCTGTTGTTCTTGGTGATCATCCATGGTACTGGCATGTGCAATGTGCTAAGGTTTTTTACTGTAACTAGGCTTCACCAACAGCCTCTCTCAGAGACTCCTTTCATGGTGTCAATCTTCAACTTCTTTGCATAACCCCCTTCAGTCCCAGCTGTCAACTAAAGCTGAGGCTGTACCTTCACCAATGGCCTTCCCTGCCCTCCTACAGTGCCAAGCATCAGTTGTTCTATGACTCCTTTATACCTTCAAAACCAGTAGTAAAACCTGGATGATTCTTACACATTATCAAGTCAAGCATAAGGTACATACAACCTTGGCTATCTCTGAAACACAGCTTCTTTGTGCTCTCAGAAAATACTTCCCAGAAGATTTCACTTCAGGGAGGTCAGTCTTTTCTTAATCACCAATAATTTCTTAGCTCCAGCTAATCAGCATCAATTGTCCCTTCTATTCTTGGCTCTAAAGCTAGAGCCACATGGCCGAAGCTGCTGAGTTCTTTTTCTTACTGGAGCTGGAACATGGCCCCCCCCCTCTTGTTTATTACATTATCATCAGCTTTCAGTGTTCCACCTCCTTCACTGCCTAAACTTGGCTGGAACTTGCTCTATAGATTGACCTTGAACTTCAAGATCTCCCCAGCTATGTCCTGAATGCTGGAATTAAGGGATCATACAATCATGCCTGGTTTTAAGCTTTTCTCCACCTAGAAATTGTTCTGCCCCAAGCTGACCTAAAGCTGAGAGATCTACTTGCCTCTGTCTCCTGGGATTACAGGTGTGCACCACTGTGCCTGGCCTAAAGCGTTCATGGCCACTGTTCCCCAAGATCTGGATATGAAGGCTGTATCTTCCAGTCTTGAAATCTGGATCACAAGTGCGCCCTCTATTTCTGGTTTGTAGTTCATTCCAGATTAAAAATTCAAATGAAACCAATAACCAGGTAATAAAACCTAACGTGACATAACTATTCCTTGTTCAAGTGCAAACACAAACAATCCTTAATCTGTTTATGTCTGTGAGCACGGGATTCGGCTCCATTTCACCTCCTCATGTGTGCTCACTTATTAATGGAAATATACATTTTGTATTTTTAATTTTTAAGTTTGCTATGCTTCACCAAAATGTTCTTCATGAGACTAAACCATAGCACAGAGTCTAAATTGGATTGTTTTCAGACCTCTTTTGTCAATTCAATTAATTTGACTTTCTTCACCTTAGCTTCAGGTAAACTGTTCAGACAAGGGAAAAAACAGCAACATTCATCACCAAAACATACAAGAATGATCTCCAGACCTCAAATCACCCTCAGCACCAATGCCTTGGTATTCTTACTAGGATGGTACATTAAGCCCCCCTTAAAGCATTCCATTGCTTCCAAATCCAAAGTCCCCAAATCCACATTCTTCTAAACAAAAGCTTGGTAAGGCCTTTCACAGCAATACCCCAGTTCTGGTACCAACTTCTGTCTTAATTAGGGTTTTCATTGCTGTGAAGAGATACCATGACCAAGGCAACTGTTATAAAGGACAACATTTAATCGAAGTGGGCACACAGGTTTTGAGGTTCAGTCCATTATCATCATGGCAGGCATCATGGATAACAGCATCCAGGCGGGCATGGCTCTGGAGGAGCTGAGAATTCTACATTTTGTTCTGAAGGCAAACAGGAGAAGACTGCTTCCTCAGGCAGCTAGGAAGAGGGTATCAAAGGCACCACCCACAGGGCACACTTCCTCCAAAAAAGCCACAGTTACTCCAAGAAGGTCATACCTCCTAGTAGTGCCACTCCCTGGGGCAAGCATATTCCTACCACCAAGCCATGTGACATCCATTTGCCAGAAACAGAAAACAATAACAGAAACTGGCTGGGAGGACGTAGACGCTCCTCAGTGTACAGCAGGGATATGTCCTGGCAGAGCCATCAAACACTAGAAGCTGAAACTTCACTTATTTTAAACAACTGCATCACACATCAAGGCTTGGCACACGTTATGTTGAGGGGGAGTTGATTATTCATCCCCTTTGCAGTGGCTGAGTCCTGAGAGCTGAGGGTTAGTTATTGCTACCAACACCCAAACTCACAGAAGAGTAGTTTTCCCTGCATGCTAGCCTGAAATCAAACTTCAAGTTCCTATTTTTGTCAATGGCCTATGGCCATGTCATTGTGTAGTTGAGAGGTTGTAAGTTGAACTATTTCCAAGTGTGTGTTGGGTGTCTGCATGCACATTCTCTGATTATCAACTATAATTATTTCTGTCACATATGATTGACACTGATACAGTTACTGCTTTATTTAGCGTAATCTCAGATTAAAGCATAGCATTATGTAGAGCAGAAAATTAGAAACTAGAGAAATTCATTCACTTGACCCTTTATATATTTATCTCGGGCTGGCTTTGTGCTGATGATGAAAATACAAAAGGAAGCTCAGGTGCAATCACTGCTGGAAGTTGATGTCTTTTGTTTTAAGCTTTTATAGATAAAATTATTTATCTGTTTTTTAGTGCGTGTATGTGTGTGTGTCAGGGAGCATAAGTGGCAAATGTAGGCTCGACAGTGAACAGGAGTTAGAGAACCACTGTGGGTGTTGGTCCTTAGTTTTGAGCTTGTTTGGGTCTTTTTGTTGTTTGCTTCTGCCACCATTAGTGTAACTGGCAACAGGTGTCAGCCAGTTCTCCTGTCTCTGTCTACCATCTTGTCATAGGAGTGGTGGGATTACATATTTGTGTAATATTGCTTGGGTTTAAAGTTCTGAGCATCTAGACTCAGGATCTCAAGCCTATGATGTAAGTGCTTTACTTTCTGAGCCATCTCCCCAGAAATTAAGCTATAAAATATTGTTGAACTGAAGTTGCATCATTTTAGAATCTTGTGCATTCATAAAGCACTTGGTTCAATATATAACAAATAGGTAAAATGTAATATTAAAATCTGGGCTGAGCGTGCTACCATCACCTAGGAAGTGGAGACAGGAGAATCACCAAAAGCTCAAGGCCATCTTGCTGTATCTCAAGTTATAAGCAGGCAGTGTATGTAATGGTGGTACCTTTTCTCATAAAATAGATAAAAATTAAAACATTTCAATCTGAGTTTTTATTATCATCATTTCTTAGGTTTAAAGAAATAAATATTTCATGGATAGGATATGGTATGGCCAGTCAGAGAACATATCTCAGAGTCATAAAAAACAAGGGAGTGCAAGTATCCTCTACCCCCACAATTGCTTCACAAGAATGTTCTAGTGTGGTGATTATGTGATTATATCACTTTGCTAAACTGCATTTGACTTAACCACCCCACCCCCTGGCACCAACATAGAGAACTAATGGGAGTCCTGAGCAGAGGTTCCAATGCCTTCTGTCACAGCAGAATGCAAAGGCTTTGAAAGATTTCCCCCCCACAGACCCAAAGTACAACTTAGGAATGTGCATGAGACTGTGGCAAGGACCAAATTTAGAAGTGGTCAGCGGGAGAAGGCTGGTTTATGAGCTCTTCCTGGAAGAACTGTACTCTCTCTTCAGAGTGTGGAATGTTCTTACATCTTGCCTTGGAAGACTACAGAGGTAAAATCTGGCTCTGTCACTGCACACAGTTCTGTGGCTCCCAATCTTCTCTGCCACCTAAAGACTCTGCTGATTCTCCTTAAGCCTCAGGTTTGGGCCGTCATCTCTGTGTTGCTCAGACTGTGGGCACATACCAAACAATGCCTATATGTTTGCTGTGAGGATCACACTTGTAACTGCAGTGAGTTTAGATAACATCTCAGTGACTTATTCAAGAATATCATATCCAGTGGATACTTATGAAGACACAGGGAGCACTGTAGCATAAAGCAAAGTCCTCATGGTCCTATGCTGCTCTGGCAGGGAAAAGAAAGGTCTTTCTAAACTACTAGAATGAGTAATAAGCACGCCATATTTTACATATCTATAATTTATGTCCAGAATGAAAGGGTTTATTTTCAAGATTAGTTTTTATCTTTAAAACATCTTACATGAATTCTCAGTCGTCATTGGCCATGATTACTATTCAATAAATGTGAAGCTATTCCCTGATGGCAATTATGCATTTGGAGCCCTGTCCACAGAGCTTCCAACCTCAGGACTGAGTGCCAAGGGTCTGGTTTATGTTCCCTGAAATGGTCCCTGTCCTTAAGTGACTGAAACATGAATAGACAGAAACTTGATTCTTTCTGCTTGAAATCCCAGATTGGAACTGAGATACAAAGAAACTGCAAGGAAAGTTTAGAAGAACAGAGATCAAGGAGAGACGCAATCCTGCCCCAAGTCTTAAGAGACTGGCCTGAATCCCTGCAACTACTTATCCTTTTTAGTCTAAAGCTGCTGGAATTAGTCTCTGTTACTTAAAAACAAGGAGTCCATATCAAATACACAATTCAAATGTTAATTTGCTAGAAAACCTAGACTATCTGGTAAATGTTACAGAAAAGATCAGATTCATCAAGGGTTTTCTTTGAAGCCTGTGAAACTGGCAGGTTGTCACAGTACTCATTCCAGGACCACAGGATGTAGGAGTAGAACCCTGATCTGGCTAATGATCAGAGACACATCAATCCCATCTGAGTAGTGTGGCCTTCTACCTTCCTTTTGCCCATCTGTATCAATTCACTGAAAGCCCATGAAGATTTCTGATTGGCACTAGGGAGAAGTGTCTCCAACAAGTGTGTCTGTATGCATGTATAGAATAGACACACTTGAAAGACAGGCATTCATATCTCATAAACCATTCTTAGGAAGGGATGTTAGAGGTCATGTTAGAAAACTGGGGATTAAGAATGGGGAGCCTATGATGAGTCACTCAGCTGTCTGTTATGCTATCAGGCAGGAAGTAGTGGTTAGCATTAGGGCAGTCTGGTACCACCATCATTCATAATATATCAATAGTCTGGTTATTCCAAAAACAAAGCAAAACAAAACAAAAAAAAAAAAAAACAAAACAAAAAACAGCTGTGGTCAGATTCAGAGTGCTGTGTTAGATATTGGAAATAAAACCAGTGGATACTGGAGTTCAGATCCATATAAGCATTAGGACTTTTACTCTTACTTCATCCTGCTACTAACAGCCCTTTTGGCCTAGTAAATCTGCAGGGACCCATACTGAGATATTGATGTTTGGACCACACAACTAAACTGTTACAGGTCCTGCTAAGCTGTAGCGTGACATTTTATAGCCAAAAGGCATAGAGTGTTGGCTGTAGACTACTGAGATCTTTCCAGGGCTGGAAACAGTACATGTAAGCCCCTGGGTCTATAGCTCCATATTATAGAGGGTCTGGAAGCATCAGGAGAGCCATCAGAATGATTTATAAGCACAGATTGTATCCTTGGGGGTGATCCCTCACTGCCAGCTATGTCAGAAAGGTAGTAACAGAATTTTTATCAGAGATGGAAGTCAGCACATCACGTCAATCAGCACAGCTCTGATGTAAATGCAAAGTCCAAAGACACTCTATGTTTTTTAATCTCCCATTGTATAGGACAGCATCTTGCTCAAGAGCAGCAAGATAAAGATGCACTAAGGAGCAACCTCTCATATTAACTGAGATCATGAGTACCCAGGAAAGGATGCAAATTCCTTTCAGAAGCTCAGAAAAAGATCATATGTTTGGTCACTTGGACAAAGGGTCAGCATACTGAGAAATCCTTCTCCTGCAAGTATAAACTCATTTGAGAGGCCTGCTCTTTTCCTAGAGACTCCTAGGTCTTCAAAGCCATACAGATCATTTCAATCATCCAAAGGCACATAGAGTTCTGTCTTAGTTAAGGAAAAGAGCCTGAATGGAGAGAGGCTGGCTTAGAGAGTTATTTTTGGACCACATAGCTAAGGTGTAACATGTGAATCATTACAATTGCATGGGTAAGGTATTCTTGTTTCAAATTCTAGGGGGTTCGAACAACCATGTATCTCATCAGTTCAGCTCCTAGGTATGCTTTTTAAAAGCAGAGTAGAAAACTTTTCTATGTTTCTCTAAAATTTAAGCTTGGTGGGACCTGTCCCAGGCAGATGCTCATACCTTAAGTAAATACAGGTGACCCAGGTTCTTTAGAGTCAGTCTGGGGAAAGTTCACACATTGTTTCAGAGTCACTGGCTTTAAGTCACCAGTTTCTATCATGGGAACTTGACTTTATAAAACTTTCTGAAATTCTGCCCCGTCTCCTAATGACTTCATTGATTTATTTTCTTAACTCCAAGAGAAGACTCATTTTGCAGTTTATGAATAGTGGAAAGCTACTTTTCTAGATTTAATTAAGTGCTGTGTACACTCATGATCCACAGTTGCATTCAGTTGCTATCTACTCTCTGCTGTTCTTCCTCTGGAGAAGAACTAGCTGCAACATAGGAATGCTGGCAACTGTTAAAAAGCAAACTTTAAAAGTGCTAAAAGTCAAACTCAACCCTAGCTTTATGCAGCTCCAAATTCAAATAACTAATATCAGAACTAATATTAAAACATTGTTTAAAATCAAGGCTAAAAGTCTTGCCCAGAAATGAGGTTCACTGAAAAATTATCATCAAAATATTCAAACTATTTTTAAATTTGAATTTTGAAAATAGTAATGCTTATTTTATATAAACAAAACATCTCACAGGAGGTGATGGTATACCAGATAGCCATGATCAATCACTGTCTGCCTCTACTCTAAAGGCACACAGGATGGAGGCTACCAGAAGCTGGGGGAAAATAATTGAAACTGGTACTTATTCCTTTCTGTGCAGGGTGTGGGGTGGCAGGTTAGAATCATGAGCTGATGGTGCTTGGGCAGTTATGATTCCCAAAAGAACAGAGGCGTCTTTGGTATCCTAATCCCAATCCTAGCTCAACCTAAGCTCTGCCTTTATTCTGAAGCACAGTTGTTTATCTGACTGACCAAAGCATAGCTCTCAGATTGGGATGACTAGAAAAACTTTAGAAGAAGAGGAGGTATAATATTCAATTACAGACATGTTGGCTGAATGCTTCATATACACTAGCACTGCTAGGATCCTTCCTTTCGATGATGACTCCCTAGTATCATTTGGGAATCTTAAAATCCATGTTCTTGTTAAAGCCCTGTCTAAATCAAATGACTAAGGGCTGAAGGAGGAAAAAGACTCCTTTTCCAGATTAAATCCTCTCTACATTACCCAAAATGGAACCTGGCACCTGACCTCTGTTAAAATACTTGTGACCACTCCTGCAAGCCTACTGTTTCTTCAGGTGCCAGTAGCAACTCCTGGGCCTCTCATCCTTCTGACTACTTATAGTCAGAGATTTCTGACACCCTTCTCAGGTTTAGTTATTTGCTAGAATAATTCAAGGCTCAGGAAGTGACATTATAAAACATTCAATTTAGGATGAGGAAGATATAAAAACAAAAACCAGGAGCAAACCCAAAAATCAGGGAGAGTCATTGGAGGGTCAGTGGGGATTGTGGAACTTCTATGTGCTTGCACAACCTCTGAGTTCCTCCAGGTGCTCCCTGACCTGGAAGCGCTCATAGGAACTTAGGGGAAACTTCACTATGTAGGCATGGCTCTGTTGATGATAAATTCAACCTCTAGCTTATGTGTTACTCCTGAAGGTCAACCACCAGGGACTGGGATGCAAAGCTGACTCAACTTGGTAGCTAAGAGTGCTTACTGCTGTTTCAGAAGACCCATTTGGTTCCCAGCATCAGTAGCAGCTCACCACTGACTGTAACTCCATTCTCTTTTCTGGCCTCTGCAGGTACCTGCATACATGCAGCCTTAGATACTTTTATATTGCCATGAAGAGACACTATGACCAGGATAACTTATAGAAGAAAGAGTTGAAAGGTGCTTGGCACGCCAGAGGGTAAGGCTGTTTCACATCAGGGCAGGCACTTGGTGCAGTAGCTAGGAGCACACATCTGATCTCCTAGCAAGAGGAGGGAGGGTGGACATGCTGAGAATCTCCTAAAACTTAGAAACCTCATAGCTTGACACCAGTGACATACCTCCTCCAAGGCCCCACCTCCTAATTCTTCCCAAATAGTTCCATCAACTGGGAACCAAGGATTCAACTATGTGAGCTTATAGAGCTCATTCAAACCACCACACGTTGTCCATGTAAATTCATACAGGCAAGTACAAATACACACACACACACACACACACACGCACACGCACACGCACACGCACATGCACACGCGCGCACACACACACACGCACACATGCATGTGTATGCACACACACACACGCACATGCATACACATCTTTAAGAAACCAAGAACCAGGGAAAAAGACCAAAATACCTATCTATTATATGGTACCAACTACAATTAGAAGGCATTGTGATTACAACTAGCCAAAGGCATTTCCCCCCCTCACAATAGAAGTAACCTTGGGGAATTTGATAGATACTTTTGTCCTCAGTTATCAGCCTTGTTAGTTTATAAACACATGCAGGGGCAGCAGTAGAAAAGCAGAATCTCAGCCCCCAACACAGCATAAATGGAGTAGAGTATACATTCTAGCAAGAATTCCCCACTCCCTGCCTTGCAGGTGATTTACATGTGAACTCTGAGAAGTTTCACTCCTGTTTTCTTCAATTCCTTTTCGTAGGGGATTCCTATCCCCCTCTCTGAAGGCTCTAATCTACTATGGCTTCTGTTCTCATGGAAAACTAGTTATTCCATACACTGTGAATAATAGGAAGGAGTGTGTGTGTGTGTGTGTGTGTGTTGTACGTGTGTGTGTGTTGGGTGAGTTTTTTGTGTTTTGTGTGTTTGGTATGTAAGTATGTTTGCCTGTGTAGAAGCCAGAGGTCAACTTTGAGTTTCATCTTATTTTTTACTAAACCTGTAACTTGTAGTTTCATATAGACTAGCTGTCCAGAGCACCCTTACCCGGCTAGCAAGCCCTTGAGATCTGCCTGCTTCTGCCTCCCAACACTGAAACCACAGGCACATCTGGTTTGAGGATGGGGCTGGGGATCTGAACTCAGGTTTTCATACTTGTGCAGCAAGAATGTTGCCACTGTCCTATTCCCCAGCTCCCAAGGAAGATTTTATTGGAAAATTGTAAAAGATTTCCATTTCCCACTTTTCTAGAGTACTCCAGCCACATCCCATACCAGCTGTGTTTATTTCCATAGTTACACAGAACAGTAAGTGCACTGTTAGGAGCAAGCCAAGCCAAGCTGACTTAATTAAATGCCTGATTACATATACATGTAAAAACTTGGCCATTTCACCAAAACAATGGAAAATGTCCTCTGCCATGTAACTACAAACACCTTTACTGGCGTAGACAGAGAGGCATGACACAATAGTTTACAGTTTATGAACTTATACTCTGTGGTAATGCTGTCTCCTCTAGTCAGAAATACCATTCCTGTCCAATTTCAAACATCTGTTTTTTCTTATCTGACATATGGAATCTTTAGACCTTTAAAAGCTTTATAAAGAAATGGATGCTAAAGAAAGAGAACAGATGATTAATTCCTAGGAAGGGTACATGTTTTGCCCTGGTGATTGGACTCTAGCGATACAGTGGGGTAAAAAGAGGAAGCACTTTTGGAGGGATGGGACATTTTCCCAGCTTGCTCACCACAATACCTGAAAAAGCCAACACCTGCATGCAGAGGTCTCAGCCAAGAAAGTGACCCAGTGATACATAGCCAAGACAAACCTCCACAGAGGGTAAGAAACACATGTTTTGGATACTAGTGGGATAATGCTGCTATTGCTGAGAGGGAGAAGAAATTTAGCAATAAAGTAGACAAGATGTCAGAGACCAGGTCAGAAAAGAAAAATATCTGTTATCCTTGCCTCTTTCCTTCTGGAAACTTCTCTAGCGTTTGAAGAAGGAAATTCTGCAAACAGAGGGGACTGCAGAATAAATAAAGCTAAATAAATCGAAGTTGGATGTGATTGCATGATGTGTGTTTTCATTCGCAATTACACAGATGAGTGAAGGGGAGCAGCTGAGCTGGATGAAAGGGAGAGTGGGAATTAGTGCCGTGGAATACAGAGCAGAGAGACCCGCCCGGCTGGGCACTGTTGCCTTCTTTAAGACTGATAGAAGTCTCTTCCACTTTTGTGCTTATTGTTTTACCCCCAAACACAAATGTAACAATCACATGTAAAATGTTTCAAAAATATTACATTACATTACATTATATTACATTATATTATATTACATTAAAGTGAAAGTTCCCCATTACCCCACTCCCCAAAGGTGTCCATTGTTATCTATGTGGTGGTGCAACTTGACACGTTAAGAACTTAATTATGTTGGGTTGGATATATATTAAGCAATGGTAGTTCATCATTGTGGCAGGCTAAATAATGACCACTTTAAAGACACCTGTGAACTTTGTAAATATTATATTAGTAAGGATGTGATAAAAAATCGAAGATGGAATTATTTTGAGGGATATGTAGTACACGCCTTATACATGCTAAGCAAATAATGCTCTACCAATAAGTTAACCCCCAGAATCTTTCCTGGAGTTTTCTAGACTAACTTGGAGATACCCCCAAATTTCTTTATGATAGGCAGCCAACCTAGAGGGTACATGCACTACAGAGTGTCCTTTCAACCCAGAGGCAGTTAGTGGTGACAACACACTGTCACCACTGAGAAGAGCTGGGAGTGAGGTGACCATGTCCTGATGGTCAGGAGATCTGGAAGCATGGGGACAGCTGGCTCCCCGAAGACTTCAGCAGGCGTATGGTCCTTTGGAGGCATTGATATAGACCTGGTTAGAGGACTGTTTGTAGAAGCTGGTTTTAGGAGATGAGCTCCTTGGTGGTTGAACTCATTACACTGAAAGGCGGGAACATGGCGGTGTTCATTCTAGTCTTGTCTTCTGAGGAGGTGCATTCCAATTATGTCAACCCAACATAATTAAGTTTTTAAAGCATCAAGACGCACTACGTGGAAAACAATGGAGACCTTTTGGGGGTGGAATGATAGGAAGCTTTAATTTCTAATGTGATACTTTTGAAGCATTTTATTCTTTTATAAGAGGCACGTGATTGTTGTGTTTGTGTTTGAGGATAAGACAATATGCATGAAAGTGTGGGAGACGTCTAGCAGTCTTAAAGGAGCCCAGGCCTACCATTTTCTAAAATCCTTAACAACCTTTTAAAGACCTTTCAATTAAATAAAATTATTTAAATCCAAATTATGTCTGCTTGGCATAATTCTATTTATGTACCTATGCAGAAACTTATGTAAAGGCTTTAAAGCATAATTATGTTTTTCTTTGATGTTTGGAACTTAAAGAAATTATTGTACTGAAAAAGGAATTCGAAACATATTCTTCT
Source organism: Apodemus sylvaticus (assembly GCF_947179515.1). Lineage (NCBI taxonomy): Eukaryota > Metazoa > Chordata > Mammalia > Rodentia > Muridae > Apodemus > Apodemus sylvaticus. Next base: position 10,518,226 of record NC_067474.1, on the reverse strand, counting down.
AGATATTACTTAGAAGAACCAAATTTGCCAAATCTGAGGAATACTTGCTAAGCCTGCCTGTTGGCTCATTCACCTGGATGTGAGACTGGGGTTTAGGGCCCAATGTGGTGAGTGATACACACACATACATACATACATACATACATACATACATACATACACACACATATATACACACACATACAGATATACACATTTGTGTCTGTCACAGTTTATTAAAAGGCATCTTATGAGATTGCAAAGTCAGAAATCTTGCTATGTGTCTACTTTTTACATCATTATGAACACTGATTATCTTTCTCTATCCCCAAGTTTCCTTTGTAGAGACGTTAATTATCCAAATATAAATAGTTGGGGGTTCAGGTCACTCACCTATCATGCTTAGGGAGAGGTGAAGGGAGGAAGCAGTGTATGGCCGTCATCCTTCTTTCCTATTTTAATTGTTGGTAAGTTGGAAAGAAAATCATGAAGACAACAGGATTATCTCTAAGTCTAATCAAAACAATAAATCTTTTTTGGGCATTTACTGTTTATGAAGTCCCATGAAAGACACATAATGTAACTGAAAACATGATCTTCACACTTAGGGCTAAGGATGAAGAATTGGGCAAGGAAGGCTGTTGTAGGAGAGGGATGCCTTATGGGCATGTTTAGCCTTCAACAGAGATGGAGCTGTAGAAGGAGAAGCAGGAGAGTAGGAACAATTCAGAGAGGAGGGCAGAATGAAGGGCTGCGTCCTGAGTGGGTGTGGACGAAGCGAACGGGTATGAGCATGTCATGGTATACACTAACTGGACAGGCATTGGGTATGAGCATGTCATGGTATACACTAACTGGACAGGCATTGGGTATGAGCATGTCATGGTATACACTAACTGGACAGGCATTGGGTATGAGCATGTCATAGTATACACTAACTGGACAGGCATTTGCTTTTTGAAACTTTTGTTTTTGTTTTTTGTTTTTGTTTTTCAAGACAGGGTTTCTCTGTAACCCTGGCTGTCCTGGAACTCACTCCGTAGACCAGGCTGGCCTTGAACTCAGAAATCCACCTGCCTCTGCCTCCCAAGTGCTGGGATTAAAGGTATGCACCATCACTGCTGGCTTGAAACTTTTAACTAGCATGCAAAACTTTACTATTTATGGGGGAATTTGTGATAATTTGATCCATGTATATAATACATAATGATCAGATCAGGGCCATTAGCATTTTTATCTCCCAACCAGCTGTTATTTCTTTATAGTCTTTGAATATTTCTTTGGATTCCTTGTAAAAGACAAACACTGTGATCTCTAGTGTTTTGAAGTGGAAAACAACAATGACAACAGGAGAGTTAAGATGGGAAAGGAAAGAGTTGCAGAGAGTCTGCTTGCTGAATACCTTGGATATCTGGCAAATGACTTTGGATTTGTTTTTTTGAGATGTCACAGACCTCTAAAACATTTGCATGTTGGAAGAGTGTAATGTCCAGCACTTTAGGAGGGCTAATCTGGTACTGATGTGCATAATGAACTAAAGCCAAAGCCCAGACAAATAAATTAGCAAGGGATTATGGTGATGGAGGCACAAGATGAGGAGAGGGAGAGAGGGAGGGAGGAAGGAAGGGAGGAAGGGGGAGAGAGACAGAGATAGAGAGAGAGACATAGAGAGACAGAGACAGAGAGACAGAGACAGAGAGACAGAGAGACAGAGAGAGAGACAGAGACAGAGAGACAGAGACAGAGAGAGAGACAGAGAGAGAGAGAGGGAGAGAGAGAGAGAGAGAGACAGAGACAGAGAGACAGAGAGAGAACCAAGGAAGGGGAATATGAAAAGAGCTCTTGAGTTGCTAAGCCAAGACAAATGAGGGCAGCAAGGATGCTAGGTGACTGGGTTCCTTTAGATGGGATATGGATAGGGAAACAGCAGGAAAAGGTTATATGAAGGATAAGGGGTAAACTATTTTAGCAAAGTTGGCATACAGGCTCCACATAGAGATGTCCAGCAGGCAGCTGGACATATGGGACTGAAGTTAAGGAAGGAGCCAGGGCTGGAAATGACGGCACAGGGGTTATCAGATCACAGGCAGCAGCCCGGGCCATGATAACCATTGGTCTCTCAGACAGAGCCCAGGGCTTACAGCTGCAGAGAGACAAACTAAAGACCAGGTGGATGTAGGGAAGATGAGTCCAGTGACGGAGTCAAAAGGGAGGATCACAGAGGCATGCCCTGTGCACGTGGATAATCCCACAGATGTCCAGGACACAGACAGTTTGAAAAGGAGAATGGGTGAAATTGATAGGCCTTCATCAGCTCTGTGTCATGAGACATGAACCACGGTCTTAGTTTAGTTTCTCTGACTTATGGCCACTACATGATTATAGCTATGCTCTGGATGCCCTTAAACCATCATTGGTTGTTTCTTGGCTGTCTCTGCTAGAGAAAAAAGCCACTGTGTGCATTACATATTTCATTCAAGGAAGAGCAACTTGAATTGGCCTTTCCTATGACAACTACCCATTGACAGTCACCAGCTAACTCCCTTTATTAATATTTACTAATCAACCTACTATGTGACAAACTCCTGAATTAGAGGCTGAGCAAACATCTACATTCCCTTTTAATAGCACCAAGGGCAAGCATTACAAATGTTTAAATAAATCAAATACATGCTGAAAAAAAGAAATCATAAATCTAACATATGGAGTTATTAGTGCCAAGTGGTTTCTTTTCATAAGCACGAGGACCTTGTATAGCTGAGCATGTGGGCTGGCCATGCCCATTAGGTGACATGGTGCCCTCAGACTCTGGTGTATGACATCTGGGGCTTTGCTGCCTTAGAGGGAGAGAGAAATACCACACATGCTGTTCACTCCATCTCCAGCTTTCTCTGAAGTTCCCTTTCAATCTGGTCTTACTTTCTCTGTTAGTGGCAATATTCTTTAAGAGGTTCAGATATGGAAGGTTTGGTGTTGATAGTTTTTTTTTCTTTTAACTTCTAATGAAGTCTCATAGTCATTTATCAGAAAAGACGTGAGGGAATGAAGCAAATAATGAATGTTTACCAGCTTTACATGCAGAGATTTTAAAAAATCATGCCTTTGAAGTAAAGCGGATGTATCCTGTTTGCAGGCTATGATATAACCTACATGAGGACATGAATGGGGAAGGTCAGTACATTACTGTAACAAAAATATCATATCATAGATCAATAGCTTCAAAAATATAAAAAAACAAAAACAAATCCTAGTCTTTCAAACATGTTCAAGACTTACATGCTCTGAGAGCTATGTGGGAAGGCATTAATGGGATTGACTTTTCTGTGCCAGGATCTCCTTGCCACCCCTGCCTATGTGGTCTCTGGCAGGCAGCTTGACCTTACTTGACAGACCTCACCAACCATTCCTGAACCATAGTCTCTACATTAGGTGTATAGTAATCACTGCAATGGAATGCGAGGTCTAATGCCTTGGCACCAGCCCAGGCCATTTGGTGTGTGCCTGGACTGCTTTATTCACCACGCTGCTGACCCTGAGGAAGCGTGAACCTTGAGATCTGCTCTGTTCGTTTTGGTCATGTTTTGTGAAATAAACTCCGCTGTGATTCAGGGTGGCTTATGGTTTCTATTTCCTAAGAATGGCAACACAGACTGAATCTTTGTCAAACCAGAAAACAATTGTCCTGAAGATGAGATTAACTTATGATCCAGCAATGTAGGAAATGTAAACATTGTAGAGACACTTATTTTGTTATGTGATGCCCTTATTTCAGGGACATTTGGGGCATTTGAGATTTTTTGCTCATTTGTTTAATTCCTTCAAAATAGGTCAGAATAAATACTTGGGACACAGTAACATAACCAATATATATATATTATATATATAATATATATATATATAATATATATATATATATAACTCAAATTTCCTCTTCTCTAGTCTAGTTCTTAGGAAATAAATAATTACATGCTATTATTAAGTTTGTCATGTAGATATATTAGACCGTCTTAATACTGAAAGGACAAATTAATGCATTCTTATAAAATATCACTGTCACCATTTCCTCCTTGATCTAAAAAGAAAGCAAAAATAAACACAAACAAGATTCCAAAGAAACATCTGCACAATGCAAAAGTTAGCACATTTTAAAAACAACGTCATATGTATTTAATCCTTTCTTTTTATTTTAAAATTTATATCATACATTTTCTTTTAGGTAAGTATATTCCCATAGCCTATTCCTTATTAGTAGCTTCATAATATTTTATATTATAGGCATATTACAGTTTCCCTAATTGATCCTTAATTGATAGATTTTGTTTTAATATTTAAAAACCCACTATTTTAATACTATAATAACCATTTTCACACACATAATGATTCTTTTAGACAGGTAATTTTCTAATGAGATTTCTCTGTAAGGGCTTGTAAAAATCTTAACAGATATTATAGATAACTTTATAAAAAACTTATAACAATTTCATGCTTCTTAAAATACTGAGCAGTTATAACTTCTTCCATGCCTTCTCCAGCCCTGACTATTTTCAATCTTTAGTTCTGCTAGTTTGATATGTGGGAAAAAGTAGCATTCCACTGGGAGTCAGGTGGAGATGAAAATAAGTATCTTTTTTCTGTAAGTGCTCTCTGCTTTAAAGTTCTCTAGATAAAAGAAATTTATGACATCATACACATATGTACACCACACACACACACACACACACACACACACACACACACACAAAGTTTTTATATAAGCATAAATATCAAAAGGGAAAATAATTTTTAAAAATAATTTAAAATGAAAAATCTAGAACATTTGTATAGTTTTGAGGAGGAGGGATATTTGTTTATATTTTTAAACAAAGTACATTGGAATTCCACAAAGAAGGAAAATAAAGGTAGTTTGCTATATAACCATTAACATTGTGTATGTTGACTTGTTAAAGGAAAAATGATGGATAACAGCAACCCTTATTGTTATTTATGATAAATTTTGATTATTTATAAAAATTTTTGATTATTTATTATTAATATATCTACTACATGGTTCTCTCAACAATTGCTAAGAAAAAGCAAAGGGGAAAAGACAGAAAACTAAAACAAGCAAAAATACAAATTCCTTGTTACCCCTGTTCTCTACTGCCCCCATTCTACAAAACACGGCTTTAGGAGTCCTGAAATAGACACATTGGGAAGTACAGAGGCTCAATTAAAAACGGTAAATTAATATAGGGGCATTATATGCTGCTGTTGGCTAACTCAGTGGAGCATGAGGATTATCATCATCTTTTTGGGTTATGTATTTACATGTTAATAAATTGGGGTATATATGTGTGTGTATAATGTATAGCCTATGTGCAGAACCCAGAGGTCAGCCTCAGGTGTCTTCTTCAGTTGCTCTTTACATTGTTTTTTGAGACAGTGTTTATAACTTTTACCTGGTGTTTGCAGAGTAAGCCAGGATTCCTGGACCTGAGCATGATCCATGAGGGATCCACTTTTTTCCACCTCCCCTGTGCTGGGATTACAGGTATACACCACCACATCCATTATCACACCACACCAGATGAGCACACCATACCCAGACTATTACCAGATAACCATACCACACTACTATCAGATGACCACACCACACCAGATTACCACACCAGATTACCTCATCACACCCAGATTATCATGCAATACCCAGATGACCACCCCACACCAGACAACCACACCATACCAGATGACTACCCCACACCAGACAGCCATACCACACCAGATGACCACATCACACCAGATTACTGTACCACACCCAGATTGTTAGGTGGGAACAAACTCAAATCATCATTCTTGAGAAACAAGGGCTAGCTGAATCACCTCCTCAGCTTCGTTCTTTTTGTTTTCAAAGCCCTGTCATAGAAATTTGTGAACATGCCCAGCCATGTATTGCTTAGTGGTCCACAACATACAAAAGTAAAGTAAAGATGAGATGAAAAAAGTATACACATATAATGTTTTCTTGTTTATTGTACTTTGGAGGTCACTTTTTTCTGGGTGACAATGGATTATCTAGAGTTATAAAAATATAATAAATATTTTTCAACATTCTTTAACTCAAAGAAATAAAAGTTTATAATTAATCCCTAGATGATTTCTTCATAGTTTTCAGGTTGTGACTGCTGAATTAGAATAAAATAGCCACTGGTCATATGCAAAACCAAGCCAGAGTGAGAAAGTGGTAATTAAGATGAAAACTAAGACGAGACACTTTATTAGACCATGGAACAATAGACTCCTGTCCATCCTTCCCACAGAGCAGGAAGAAAGTGATCCTCAAGTCATTTTGTTGAAATCAAAAGACATTTGATCTGTGCTGTGTTCTAATGACCACTATCACTGCAATTTTAAAATGAAATAGATTGTGCGTGAAACTTCTGGAATGTTTCCTTTCCTGCATTTCTTCTTAAAATGAATGAAGGTTAGCTCAGACTGGGAAAACTATCTGCTCTGGGAGAATGCATGTAAAGGTGTAATGGGTTGGATGTTCTGTGTACTGTCTCACATGCTTTCCCTCCCATCTAAACAAAACTCTAAATATAGATTTAATGGTGCCATTACACTGAGACCACTGACGACTGTCATTTGAAAACTATCTCCTTAACTATGTGTACCAGCATGATGCGGCCTGTTCTGGCTTCACTTTGAGCTGTAAGGCCAGGAGCCCTGCTCCCTCATTTCCATATGTCCCCAGAGTCTAAGTGACATCCATGGAGGCAGCTGCTTTTGGTGATTTAACACTTTGTTGGCAAGGCCAATGATCTCATTTGCACTAAGGAATAGCAAAGGCTGTACTTGTTTTCCTTTTCTGCCATTACCTTGGCACTGGATATTGTATTACTAAATACACTGACTCCTAATTCTCATTTGCAAAGCTCCTAGGACAGCCTTGGCACAGGATACCCAGAAGGTAAAAATGTACCTTTGACTTTTTTGGATTGTTTTGTTTTGAGAATTTACACATGCTTGAAATTATTTTTCTTTGAATGTATAGACTGTTCATTCTTTATGCAGAACAATTAGCAAATTAGAAAAAATATAGGGGTAGCAAAATCTACAATGAAATCACCTGGCCATTAAAAAATATTTTGGGGCTTTTGTGCCAGATCCAGTGACATCATATGCAAAAGTAAATTATTGTAAAGCCAGAATGGCTAATGCTATTCTATAGCTCATTTTCTCTCTGTTTTATATCTTGGCCATTAAAAGTTGTAGGCATTTACAGGGGGTCCAGTAGATTCCATTATATGTACTGCAACTGACCTTTGACTTATTATTGAGAATAAGTTACATTTCAGGTTCTGATAGAATCCATAAATTGGTAGTAAACCTTTTTCTCTGCACTCTAAACATTTGCCCACCTTTCAGATAATCCCCTTGGTAAAGCATTTTCCAGATAATATTAACATGGAAAACAGTTTATATTTGTTAATTTATACATGTCAGTCTTCTGCCTATTCTAAGCGCTTAGCATGTATGAACTTAGTAATGGTTCAAGATTACAGATATAGAAACTGAGGCATGGAGAGATGAACTCCTTCCCAGGTCACCTTGATTGCTAGTAGCAGAGCTGGGGACATGAACCCACACAGTCTGAAAGTGTGCCTGTATGCTTCATGGATTCTAACCACATGCCAGAAAACAGCTGGGAACTTGTGAAAAGGGCAGAATCTTCAGTTTGGCTATTAAGTCCTGACGTTCAATCGATCTATATCTTTAGCAGAGTTTCCAGAATCATTTACATCTAACCTTGAGTAACTCTAGCAGTATGTTTCGTAAAGTTGATAGATCTTATCTAGTTTAATGACAAAAAAAGCTGCTAGGAAAATTTTCTACAGAGAAAATGTGATCATTATTCAGAATTAACAACTGTGTTATTGAAACGTCTGAAAGTGTGGTAATTTTAGATTTTAAAACACATGTATTGGCAATTTATTTCATGTTCCTCAATGCTAGTGAAGAGTAAAATAACAGGTATTTGCTAGTCTTTAGAGAGATTGGATGTGAGCAAAATGAGATGGGGTCCCTTTTCTCAAAGAGAATGTACTATAGTTTGGAAAAATAAACAAACGGTTGCCATACAAAGTGATGTATGCTTATGAGGAACGTTCTGAGAGCTCAGGAGGAAGTTAAGTGAAGTTTTGAAAGAGTTATGAGAGAACAGAGTCATTTGCCGTTCATTGTCAATGACAAGAAAGATGGACATACAAGACCTAGCCAAATTATTAAATAGACATCTCCATATCCTCTGCTCAGAGCCAGATAAAGCACATGAATAATGTTGGTGGTCTATGTGTTCTAGGAGCTGGGAATTGCTGCTTATATTGCATCAGCCTGTCAACTACTTAATGGTGATAGCAGGTATGGAGGGTTTCTGCACTTAGGATACACTAGTCTCTCATGCTGAAATGGTCACGTGTTGGTTATGTAAGTGTGACATTAAATCACTGGCCATTGGTCATCAACCCAACCTTCAGTCCCTCCCCTCCTCCACCTTTTCCCTCCTTTGCCTCCGGAGCCAACTGGCTTTATGAACAGTGGGTAGCTCAGGATTCTTTGGAAGCATGCTGAGCATCAGAGAGGAGTTAGCATGAGTCAGAGAGGAGTTAGCATGAGTTGTGTGCAGCCCTCTCTTTCATAGCTCTTTGGGGTTTTATCCTAAGCTCACTTTAAAGAAGCTGCCTGCATGTTTGGCACAATCTTAATTCTGTGGTACCTGAAATTAATTGAGGGATCTGACTTAGGGAGCTGAGTATGGGCCTGCAAGCAAGTTTTGGTTTTCCTGAATCAGGGCATCTAAAGAAATGGAAAATAAATAAAGAATAGGACCTAGACAATAAACTTCTAAAGGACTTAAAAAAAAAAGACTTATGGTTAATGAGAACTAGTTTTGCAGTGAGCAAAAAACATGATCCTCAAAATGAATGGGCTGATCAGCAGTCTACAGTTTCAGGTGAAGTTATACACATTCTTTAGATGGTAAAACAATGTATAGTTCTCTAAATTGGTAAAGGACAGTGGTGGAACGCCATGTGTAGCAGCAGGAGGACTGAGAATAAAAGACGAGCTTTGGCTAAACACTAAAATTTTATCTCAAAAATGTCAAAACAGAAAATGAACATAGTTAAAATGTATTAGATACATGTCTAGAATTTCCATAATAAACCATTATTATGTATAATTAATATGTGCTAATAAAAACATAAGAAGAACCCAATCCAACCTAAGGAAACAAAGGTAGTAACTAACCCCCACGCTGGTCAGTGGGTACTTTTTTGCACCACCTAGGGAGCAGTGGTTTTGCCTCAGTGATCTCCTACAGAATTGGAGTGCTCTTCGAAACAATCTTAGGTGCCTAGAAACTTAACAAAATACCGAAGACCAAATCTGGATTAGAGTTTAAGGCCTCAAAGACAATCCGCAGAGAGATTTCAGTGGTGGGAGATGGGTAAATACACCTATGGCCAGAGAGGGCATCAGCCCTGGGGTTCCCACATTCCTCTGAGTCTATCAAGGGAATTGATTTCAAGTTCTCCCTGCATCCCAACTTCAAAGTTCATCTGGCAGTGTCTACAGTTTGATTCTAAGCTTGTTTCTTTCCCTGTCTCATGACCACTTTTCCCTCCTCTGTCCTTTCCTTCCTTCCTTCTATCCATCCATCCATCCATCCATTCATCCATCCATACATCCATCCTTCCATCTACCTACCCACCCACCCATCCACCTACCCATCCATCCACCCACCCATCCATCCATACATCCACCCACCCACCCACCCTTTCACTACCCATCCTGGGTTTTACTGAACATGTTAAATATTCCCCAGATGTGGTGAAGATACAGACACACAGAAGAAGAGACAGCATCTAAGGCTCCACTTCCTTCTGACCTAACAGAATGTACATCACAACCACCCAGTGACTACTAGATCCTGGGTAGTACAGTGGTGTACAGGATAGAGAAGATGCTGTAGCTTTTAGGTAGGAGTAATCATAGCTGACTGGGGACATCACAGTCTTAGCTGACTAAGGATGAAGTGTTTGAACTGGATCACAAATGGTAGACAGGTGTAGATGGTTGAGGGATGACCAAAGTGTGCTGAAAAGAAAACAACACAGACGAAGAGGCCATGTGTGGATCTGGGAAGTGCACACAGATCAAAGAGAAACAGATGGTCATCTAGTGAATAGCAGCAGCAACTACAGATGAGTGTTATACAGCTCCCCTAGACCGAGGCCCTGCCTCGATCCCCACGGCCCCTGCTTCTGCTTCTCTCCAGTGCTTCTCACACCTTAGCTTACTCACAACCTGAGGTGTTTAAGTACAGGCTGCTGGGCACCACTCCCTGCATTCCTTGCTGGAGAGAAGTTTTCCAGACTGGGAACTTCTATTTCTAACAAGTTCCCGGTGATGCTGCTTGCTGTTCAAGGTCATGCTACAAAGGCTCCCACCCTGGCACCTTCTTATGCCTAGAAAATTCTGTCTTTAGCCATATCACTCCTGGTTGGCCTCCTACCAGCTCTTGTGACATTCTTTATGCCCCTTCTGCACTTTATCTCTCTCCATAGCCCTTATCAGAGCTCAACACCATGGCTTATTAATTTTCAATCATCCTTTTAGAATGTAAATCCCCCAAGAGATTCTGCTTTATTCAGGAGTACCTGAAGCAGGGCTCTTTAGCATCTAACTTCTGGGCTTCCTTGGCTTTAAATCAGCCTGTTATGTGCAGGTTGCCTATCAGTAGTGATGATAGAAGGGATGAGAGCTGCCTTGGAAGGAAGAGAAGAGATAAAGCACCTTTATGGATCATAGCAAGAGGGACGGAAGTGCGGGGACGCGGGAAAGATGTCACTGCCTTACTCTTGTCAGTCAAGAGTACACAGTGACCTAACACACTGACATGTTCACTCCTTATTTATAAGTGTACCCTTCCTGTTTCCCTCCCTATCTCCCTTCCCTTCTGTGTTCCCTCTCTGTTCCCCTTCCCATCTCCCTCCCTTCTTTCCATTTATTAGTAAAACGTTTTGGATCAGAAATGACAAGAAAAGTTAATTTCCATTGTCAACTTACTTGCCTACATCTAAATCTATTTAGGAAACATGGCTCCCAGCATATCAGGGGACATTTCCAGAGGTTTAGCTGCGGGAGAAAGAGCCCCTTGAATGTCCTGGCACTCTCCCATGGGCTGTGATTTTAGGCTGAATAGAAAGACTTAAAAGGAAAAGAACAGTGCAGCCCAACCACCCACCTTTGACTTCTGACTGGGGATACAGTGTGGCAGCTTCTCAACCCCTGCTTCTATGCTTTCTCAGCCAGAAGGTGTGTAACCTCAGACTCTGAGCCAAAATAAACCTTTTTGTTCCTTAAGTTGCCATTGTCAGGTATTTTGTTATAGCAACAAGAAAATTAACTAATATAGAAAGGTAAGATACTGGGAAAGGTGCAAGTAACTGGAGATATTTAGAGTGAGTAGGTTGATAATACACTATCTCAGAAAGCCAAGCTTTTACAGGCAAAGGAAAACTATTTTTTATTTTAGGTAAAAAGTACAATGAACAAAAATGTTCAGGTGTGTGTGTGTGTGTGTTTGTGTGTGTGTGTATGTGTGTTTTTTTGGGTATATGTGTGTATGTGTATATGTGTATGTATGTATGTATGTGTGTGTGTGTTTGTGTGTATGCATGTGTGTATGTGTATATGTGTGTTTGTATGTGTGTACGTTTATATGTGTGTGTGTTTTATTTTGGTATTATATTGATTTTCTAGTAATTACTTATTGTCATCTCTTCGTCTTTCACAGAGGTTGGAAAACATAGGAGAAATGGGTTCTCTACATCATCTTATTCTCAGTACAATAACTGTTTTGAGGCTTGCAGATAAGAAAATATTCCATCAGCTCTAAACAACCAGCTATCCTGGCAGATCTCAAAGGCCTCCAACCTCCAGGATGTTTAGTGATTTTGACACCATATGTGCTGTTATCACATTAGACATCCCATACCGTCATGCTGGATAGGAGAATGCCACATTTTACAAATCTGTAAAACCATAAAAGGAACTTAGCAGAGATTTATCTCATTTATGAATTAGTATGATAAAATACAGGAACTCTGAAAGGCAAGTTGGGGGAATTAAATTTTGGTCAATGAGATCATGCATTCAAAATGTTGAAGAGTCTATATATGCAAAAAACAAACCAAGTTCTTATTTGGTGTTAGATGGGTAGCACCCTGAATGTCTTTTCTTTAGCAGGTGGTAGCCTAAGAGTGAAATACCTTAGGTTCTAGGTGGGCGTGTTGAGAAAACAATGGGAGGGGCAAGCCAAGGAGGACATGTGCTGTCCTAATGACTGGGCATTTTCCTTTGATCACTTGCTCATATGTGTCACACCCCTTTCGCCAGTCCCCTCTCCCTCTCTTTATCCTTCCAATACCAGCTTAACTAAAACATAGCTCTCAGGGGGTAGAAATGGCAGACATACTAAAGATCCTAACCCCACATGAGCTAAGGCATGATGGCCACTGTGTGATCAGCAGTCAGTGTGTGGAAGGATCCAGGGTTGGGGATGGGATGTTGGGAGATGGACAAGAAGAAGGTATTCCCAGCTCTTCCTAAGAAGAAACCAAGGTGTTCACAGTTTTTAGCTTAATCCCTCAGAAGTGTGGGTAAAAACAGTCAATTTTATAACTAGATGCGCCCGCATGAAAGTCATGCCTTTCCAATTAGTTATTAACATAACCATCGAATATTGTACCATGTATTGCATGTTGATTTACAAAGGGCTATGCCATTTCTTCCAGTGAGAGACAAATAGAAACTAGTAGTTGTCACCTCCTTTCACATCTGGCATTGCTATTATGTTTTTGGCTTTGTTGGTTTGTTTCATTTTGTCTTGATGTTTTTCTCATTTCAGAGCCCCAGAAACTGCTATAGAAAAAATTCGGTGTGTGTGTGTGTGTCTGTGTGTCTGTGTCACACGTGTACCTGGGTACTTTCAATTCCAGGTGTTTCCCCAGAAGAGAGAAATTATGCTCTGATGGTTCAATTAAGGTCATTTAATAACATGAGGACTGATGGAAGCAGGATAGGAGTAGACCATCCAGGGATGCTAAAGCACCCAAACATGACTGGTCCCTAGATCTGAGGAATAGCAGCATTATACCCTAGGAGCCAGAGAAAGATGGACTATGGCAGGTAAGTGCCAGCAAGAGATGGTCATCTAAGACCCAGCTACTATCAAACCACAGAATCAAACAAAGCCAGAAACAAGATGCGGGGAAGAAATACTCTAACTTTTCTTTTCTCTTCCTGGCTCTACTAGCCTGATGGAGAAAGCAGCCAGACATAGGCTGGAAAGTCTTCCAAACCCAGAGAAAAGAGAGGTAGAGGATAGGTAGGGACTGGGAGGCTATCAACATTCATTTTATTTGACATACATTGTAACATCATGTGGATGTATTTAAACACACATCATTGTCCTGTGATACACACGTATGCTATAAGCAGAGTGATAGCTTATGGGTAATGTTACTTGTCACATGAAGTTACATGAAACTATTCAGAAGAAATTCATGGACTGGAGTCATGGTTCTATTGTGCAGTATCTATTATCTTTACCCTCAGTGGTGAGCCTTCTGAAGGAGTCAAGTCATTTCCCTCAGGAACATCCAGAACCTAAAATCTTGCTCATTTCTTCAGGTCTCTTAGTCACTTGACCTCTTTATCTACAGCTTCTCACTCTTCTTTATGTGATACAAGAACAGACCCCATTCCTCCCTTAAATTAAAAGCCAAATAGCAAAGGTTTCTTTCAGGCTTGAGGTTTGGACCCCTCACTCCTCTGGCCATCTTACCTTCAGGGATAAATAAGCCATAAGAAATTATTGTTCACAATGATAATTTTTCATATTCTGTTCAGTCTTTAATTTGCCTTGTTTTTTCAGCCATTTGACCAAAGGTATCTTTGATGACATCACACATGATTTCCTTTGTGGAAACCACTAGTACCGCCTGGAAATAACTGAGGAAACTGACCTCTCACCATTTTTTAGTTTTTTAAAAATGTATTCTTTACATACTTTCTATCCTGACCAGTTTCCCCTACCTCCAGACTCCCTCCACCTCCACTACCACCCAGATTCCCTCCTCCTCAGTTTACCTTTAAAAATGAAAAAAAAAAGAGAGAGAGAGAAAGAAAATCAGACATCTCAAAGCTAGACTAGTCAACCCAAGAGGAGGAGGAGGAGGAAGAGGAGGAGGAGGAGGAGGAGGAGGAGGAGGAGGAGGAGGAGGAGGAGGAGGAGGAGGAGGCAAGGGGTCCTAGGCATAGGCAAATGTATCAGGACACCCGTCTCCCACTGTCAGGAGTCCCACAAGAACTCCAAGCTAGGCAAACAGCCTGAATGCAGAAGACCAGGCCAGACCCAGGCTGACTCTGGATTGTTGCTTCAGTCTCTGTGAGTCCCTATGAGCCCTGCTTAGTTGATTCAGTGGGTTGTGTTTTGTTCTGGACTGCTCTGGCTTCTACAATCCTTCTTCTTCCCTCTTCTGCAGGGCTCTCCCAGCTTTGCATGGTATTTGGCTGTGCTGACCTCTCTGTTACCACTCAACATTCATCTAACTATCATTTTTCTGTTTCTTACTTGTGGGACCTTTCTGTTAGTCTCCTCTAACGGTTCCCTGGTTCTCAGCTCTGTTTTCACGTCAACACACACTTGCTGGGTGTTCGACCAGATGTTTAGAAATTGTTTACGTATCATTTCTGTTTTCTCAGTAAAAAATTTTGTCTACTTATTTGATCTTAAATGTGAACCATTTCCCATTTATTATCCATTTTATTGCTTAATTGATCAGTTCTACCACCTGACTGGTCCTTCAACTCGTTCCCTCTTTCCTCTTTGCCACTGCAGCGGCCTCACGTTAGAATCATTACTGCCTTAGTTGCCTTGTGCACAGCCATCAGCTTGTATGTCTTCTCTTCTCAGGGATTCCAGAGAGAACTTTCTTTTAAAAATTTGTCTGCATCCCCTGTTGAAAATATATTAGTATTCAATCACATTATGTGAGACTAGAATTGTGTGTGATGGATCACAGAATATGTCACTCCTTCGCATGCATCTGCAGCCTTAACTTATGTCTTGGTCTCAGAGAAAGAAGCAAAACTGCTCTGATTATCTAGACCTTGCCAAGCTCTCTTGGAGCTCTTTGAAATAAAGTATCCTCTGGGCCTGGAAAGCCTTCCTCAAATTTCAACTGGTTGGCTTTGTTTTTCTTTCCTGAGAGACGAGGCTGTGCCCTTTTCGTACCAACTATTTAAAAGGAAAAGCAGCATAATTACACATTAGAATCTCCTCAAATTTCTGTTTGTCCTTCAAGGAACTTCTCACAGCTGAGAAGCCAACTCTGACCTTCCCTCCATCCTTCAGTCTGGATTAGATGACCCTCTGATGCACTTACCTTCCAGGAAGAATTTTCTCCATGGAAACAGGAGTCTAGGTTGAAACTCCTTGTTTACCTGCTCGAGTTATTCACTCTGAAGTGTACATGAGCTGCTCTTTCATCAGTCTGGTCTGAGTCTAGCAACAGACAGACAGTTCACAAATATTTATAGAAATGAAATATTCCCTCTTTAAAGACTCTTCACCTTTGCCACTTCATATGGCTTTATCCCCAGCAATTCAAGGAAGTAGGGAAGGTTGAGATGACTTTGAGTCACCCAGTGCCACAGTTGCAACCGTGAGAGAGGTTGTAGTCCTAACCCTACTTAGTTCTACAAATCCTTTTATCTTCATGGAGTCTACGGTCTCAGGTATTAAAGAGAGGGACTGGGCTACTGTTTGTTTATTTTTTGTTTTATTTTTTTCCTGTCTCCTTTAGTTCTGGCAGTCGATGACTTGGAAAGAGCATTTGCAAAATAAAAACAATATATTTTCAATCACTTCAAAGTGAATCTTGGCATCTGGAGAACCAAGTTGAAAAGAGAATGGGCTGTGGTCACTGGTGTCTGTGGGACTTCTGCAAACCTGCAAGTGTCCCTCAGCAAGTGCCTCCAGAGCTGGCCTTCAGCTAATGACAATACTGTACAATATCCCTTATACCTAAACCATCTGCCCAATTCTACCATAGGGAGGACAGGTTAAATGTCTGGACCTTAGTTTTTCCTTTCCATTTTCCTGTTAGCTAGACTGACAAAACAGCTTCCTTCCTGCATCCACTTATAAGTGAGTACATACCATGCATGTTTCTTTGGGTTTGGGTTACCTCACTCAGGATATTTTCTAGTTCTACCCATTTCACCTGCAAAATTCATGATGTCCTCCTTTTTAATAGCTGAGTAGTATTCTATTGTGTAAATGAACCACATTTTCTTTAACCATTGAGAAACATCTAGGTTGTCTTTAGTTTCTGGCTATTACAAATAATGTCCCTAAAATATAGTGGAGCAAATGTCCTTGTGGGATGATGGAACATCTTTTGGGTATATACTCAGGAGAGGTAGAGCTGGGTCTTGAGGTAGAACTATTCCCATTTTTTCTGAGAAACTGTCAAATTTATTTCAAGGGTGGCTGTACCAGTTTGCATGCCCACCACAAAAGAGGAGTGTGCCCCTGGCTCCACATCCTTGCTAGCATGTGCTGTCACTTGAGTTTTTGATCTTAGCCATTTTGATGGGTGTAAGGCAAAATCTCAGAATCATTTTGATTTGTATTTCCCTGATGACTATGGACATTAAACATTTGTTTGCCACACTATAATCCAGAGACCTAAAGAAACAGAATAATGAGGAGGGGTGGGGGTTAGGGAGTTGGAGGGTTGGGAGGTAATATCTGGATGTTTCCTTCTCATAGGAAAAGGGGAAGGGGTGTGGGGGAGGATTCATGTGAGGAGGAGAGGGATGACTGATAATGGGATGCAAAATGAATAGATAGACAGACAGACAGACAGACAGATAGATAGATAAAAAGATCCCTTCCTGGACCATATTTCTGAGTTGGGTGTGGATCAGCTCAAAGCTGCAGGACCATAGGGGTCTGGATCACTGACACTGCCAACCAGCCATAGCTGTTCTGGATTTTTATATGTCTACAAAATGAATTTATTTAGACTATTCGAGGCAAGGGTTCTTTGCTATGGCAATAAACAAACAAAAGCAAAGCAATCCAATAATACACTAATAGAGAGACTTAAAGAAAACATTATTTTCAAAACATTGAAAAAAGGAGCAAAGATGGTGATTTTGTTAAAGTTTGCTTTGTCATGTTTTTCCGCTGGAATGGAATAATTTCAGACAAATTTGTTCTTTGGAAATTTTAGAGAATTAATGACATTAAGCAGAACATGCTCCTGGAACTTTCTCTTGTGTAATCTATATAACCATTAAAAAAAAACCCAGAGGCCTCTGGCAGGATGAAATGACATAGACTTGGCAAAGCCAGTTCTATCCCAGTAAACTAGTTACCTACTGACTGATCATAATGAAGACTCTAAAAAACAAGTCACCAAGAGAACTTATATTTTCTTTGCTGCAATTCCAAGTTCTCTGCTTGTAATTCGTATAAGACTGAAACATTGGTGCATCATGGCCAGGACAAGCTAAGCTGTAAAGTGATGAGACATTCACACTTCTGTTGTATTTTCAAGAGATGGAAGTGACTATGCTTCCTGCTGTCACCCAGAAGATGTCTTAGTACCATAAAATAAAGGATCAATATCAGATCAAACAAGCTCTAAGAAGAAAGTAGCTTCTGGGTAGTAGAAACATTCCTCTTTCCACTAGCTGGGTGAGTGGGGTGGTGGGGGAGAGGGAGGGAAAGAGGGAGAAAGGGAGGAAGGAGGGAAGGAGGAAGGGAAGAGAGAGAGAGAGAGAGAGAGAGAGAGAGAGAGAGAGAGAGAGAGAGAGAGATAAAAAGTTCAGTTCAGAGCAGTTCTCAACCTTCCAAATGCTGTGATCTCATCTTGTGGCGACCCCAACCATAAAATTATTTCATTTCTATGTCAAAACTATACATTTTACTTCTGATATGAATCATGATGTAAATATATGATATGCTACCCCTGTAGGGGTCACAACAAACTCCTGGTTCAAAGAATTAGAGAGCTGAAATCTTGTACATCTTTAGCAAGCAAAGCAGAAGACCCTAATGCACAACACACTGCAGGGAGGAAAGATTTTGCTCTATGTGTTGATAATCAGTTCTTTGGGGCTCTGCTTTGAGCCAGCACATAAGGAAAACTAAAAGTACTCGACCAATAATAGATGAAGAATATGGTGGTTTGAATAGTTATGGCCCCCATAGTCTCATGTGTTTGAATGTTTGTCTCAGGGAGTAGCACTATTAGCAGGTGTGGCCTTGTTGGAGGAAGTATGTTACTGTGTAAGCAGGTTTTGAGGTCTCATATATACTCAAGCTATGCCCAGTATGACACATGGTCTCCTTTAGCTGCCTGAAGATCAAGATGTAGAACTCCTAATTCAGTCTCCAGCACCAAGTCTGCTTGCTTTCTGCTATGCTTCCCACCATGATGACAATAAACTAAACTTCTGAAACTATAAACTAGTCCCAATGAGATGTTTTCCTTTAGAAGAGTTGCCTTGGTCATGGTGTCTCTTCACAGCAATGGAAACCATAATTAAGACAGAGAGAGCACAAGGAACTTCCAGAAGGCACTGGAGACCAAGTGAACACTGCCTTGTGGGGGGAATGGTTCAAACCCAACCTTGCAACGACATCATCACATGTGCTCTATAACAACCCAGACAGCTAGCACAATTCTCATCATTTATGAGCTTGCCTTATGCTTTCAAGTTGGCCTGCCTCAGTGACTAGAAGCATGCAGTGCTACAACTCTACTTCTCTAATTAGAGGTGGGGCTCTGAGCAAGAGTGAAACAAAGGCAGTCCAGTTTCAGGTGCCTTGAAAACAAGGCAGAGAAATCACATTTGACAAAGGCAGCACTAGAGATCCAAAGCTGGCCTTTGAGCAAAAGAATAACAACATGCTATGTTAGTAAGATCATTAATACGAGAAAGGACTAGAGACAAATCTGTAGGGAGGAGATTACCCCAGATTGAGGCTCTGGAGGTAACTGACAGCCTGTCTCAGGGAGAAAAGGGAACAAATGAAGTGCCTTTCACAGGAATGGGATAATTAGGAACTAATTTGAATTTTGAAAATAAAATAAGATAGTTAAAGCAATGCAGGTAGCCCCATTAAAGTCAATGATATAAGAACAAAAGTATGAAATGCATGAGCTACTGTCCAAGGGGACTCTTCTCCGACAGAAAGAAGGCATTGCCAATGAATATGTCAGAATGCTAGGTACCAATGGGACTGTTATGGCAACACTGGCCAGTCCTAGAGAAGGAGGGACTTGAGCCTTTTCAGTATAAAGACTTTTTAACCACCAACATAGAAGAAACTCTCCAATTCCTGACATCCTACACTAAAGCCTGTTTCTAAATATCAGAGCATTCAAAGAAATTCAAAAGGATTTGAGACTACTATTGAGAGACAGAGGAGAAGGGAGGGGCAAAGCATACTGCATGTCCCTGGGGCGGGTCTACGCTCCTGAGCTACTCTGCTTTCTATTGGTTTCTCTTTGATGGACTACAGACCACACCCTAATTCCAGGCCTCACAGGAATTTGAGGAACAACCCTTTAAAAAGTCTTTCTTTCTTCCTGGAATTCCTTATCATGTTTCCACAGATAGCCATAACACTGTGGACAGATCTGCACTAGTTGAGGTGTGGGTAGGGTTTCAGTACTGACCACCAGCATATACCAGCGGCTATGAGCAGTCGATACTATATGGAGAACCATGTAGGAAAAGGCACCATCGCCACAGCTGCTTCCTCCAGAAAAGAAAAGAGGAGCAGAAGAAACTGCATGCACAAGGGACCTGTACCTCAGAAAGCAGACTGAAAGACAGTGTATGCAAGTCTCCACAGGCAGTATGGGTGGGTGATGGTGGAGATCCAGCATCTGGGATATCACGATATGCTCAGCCTGAGAAAAGATGTCTAGCCGTCTGTGTTGGTACAACGAGCACAGTCCTCATCAGAGCCTGCTTATCCTAGGCAGCACTGATACCCTGATAGCTTCTGCGTCGGGGGCCAGTCTGTTCACAAACTGGAAACTTTTCTAGGGCATTCACGGTTGGTTGATGCTCTTGGCACACAATGAGCATTGAGATAATACTTACGAGGATGAAGAACCTTGTCCACAGATACTTCCAGTCCTACTTTTCCTCATCTTCAAAGCATCTAAAGTCTCCCCTTTATCTACTTCCCATGTCCTATGGGCTCCACCTGCTCTCCAAGCAATGACTGACCACTGGTGATACCCTCACCCCTGAGAAAAGGTAATTGAGATTGAACTTCCAACTTCACCTTTATAAGCTAAGCCTTTCCTTTATTGTTGAAATGATCATGTCCTTTCCAAAACAGAATAAAAAGACTACTTTTTTTCAAAATGAGTGTTGGGGCACATGGTACAGTTTGAGGAATTAGGCAAAGCTGTGTGAGAACCCCAAACACATCCTTGCAGAGACTTTAGGTAAGTTATCTCTGAACCAGCGTTACCCAGACTATGCCTGTATGTATACTTGTCATGGTGTTTTCAGAAAATTTTAACTGAGGAAGGAGGACCTACTGTGAATGTGTGCAGGGGGCCTCCGTAGGCTAGTATCCGAGACGGAATCAGAACAAGCAAGTGAGCATACCAGTGTTCATCTCTCTCTGCTTCTTGACCACACACACACACACACACACACACACACAAAACTTCCTATGGTACAAATCTTTATTTGTCTATTATAATCACGTGGTATAGTAAATAACTAGATCCTCCTATGAAAACAAGATGAGGGGAAAGAAGAGAAGACAGAGTGGCGTTTGCCTGTGTGGGAGTCTTGTTTACTGAGTGCTCTTTGACGGAAATGTCTGGCGTGGCATTGTTAGCTCCTGCAGCCCTCCCCTAGCTGAGCAGTGGCAGAGCAATATTATTGGAAGTCAAATTGTTGGCCTTGCTTTGTTCTCTTCTGTCTTTTTAAATCTCCCTTGTTGATGTGTGATTTGATAGAGTTATCCAAAAAGGTCTCAGTCTTTGTGTTCAGATTTCCCTAAAGATCTGTAGTTCCTTGAACTCATTTTTAAACTGATTTCCTAAGATACTTCAAGGAAGCCTCTATTACACATTGGCTCTATTCAGATGTTATTGTGTGTATAGAGAGGACCTGCTGCTTATTAGCTGCTCTGAAGGGGCATGTTGTTTTTCCTGAATATTCTAATTTTTATTCATGCTCAGGGGTCTGCAGATGACAATCACATAGTAATGCATTTGGGCAAGGCCTGCCAAATATCTTTTTCATAATGCAAGGGATAAAATTATCCCATAATTATTAACAAGAAAATCAACACAACCTATGAAGGGATAACAACAAGGCAGCTTACAGTCATGCTAAACAGGCAGCAGCAAAGACAAAGGTAACATTCATGTTTTACCCTGTTTTCCTACCAGATTCTTGATCCCTAAAGAGCTAAATATGCACCGAGTGGTTCCTAAGCAAACAAAGCAAAACACCCCCAAGTCAGAAAAGCATGTGTCCTTGCTAACAAGAGAACGAGCGACTTTCTGTATCTTGAAGGTGCGTTAAAGTTCTCCATTTTCAATGGAGCAAACACCCAGAACAGTTCTGATTTTCAAGAGGCCTTAGGCTTCTATTGTGATGGACGGGTAGTGAGAGAGTCTTCAGCTTCTCAGTTTTCATCTCATTTTTTTGTCCTTCCAGCTTTCGGACATCTGGTAATTTATACATTTGAGACTATCTTATTATGTTGCAGGCTAAAAGAAATGGTGATTACTACCTTCAGCACACAGCAAGAGAGGAGGCAGAATGATCTCCCCAAGAAGTCGTACCATTTCTTAAAAATTCTAATAGAAAAGTTGTTGCTGGCTTTATTTCTCCTCTACCCAGTGGAGCTTGGGAAAGGATGCACACCTGCTCAGCTGAAGCAGTCCTGATAACTTATTACTAATGAGTGCCACAGACTGAAGTAATTATGTCCAGGGCCACAGCTGAGTGGAGCAGCATATCTAAACTGATGATATATGTTCATCGTCTGGTCTGACGTCAGCAGAAAGGTCCGATTAACTCCTCCACAGCCTTAGGCTGCAAGTCAGCCGTTAAGCATTCTTTGCTTACATCTCTAAGGAGTGTTGTGTGGCACATGACAAATTACAGGATATAAAGTGAGGCTTTGCTGTGCAGGAGACTAGAAAGAACCTCTTGGATGTAAATGTCTTTCTGTTCTTCAAGAAAAAAAAAACACATAGGTGGAAAATTTCAAGGTTATATTCTCACCTCTATTTTACCAAACCCTCTTGATCCTGTGCCTTTCCCAATTAAAATTATGTTTGGGAATGTCTTCCTCTAAATCCTGTATTTGGAAGATTACTAAATAAAAGCAGTGCCCAGTTCCCTGGGGAGAGAAAGGGAAACACAATTCTGTTTCCAGACTCTCACAAGCTCCACATAGGATTCCTAAAATGAGCAACTTTTTTGGGGGATGCTAATTTTTTTTTTCACTGGAGATAACTGGCATGGTGATGTCACTTGTCCTTGGTTTTAAGCAACTGAACTAGAGGATTTAGTTAAGCCTCCTCTCTAAAATGCAGGCATTCTATAATTTCCAGATTCACAGAACAGCACTCTGCAAATCCGAGGCAAGCCCATGCTGTCTGTACCACAGCAAGCCTTCAGGATAATAAGAACATGCACAGTAGTACACTTCTTTAGTCCCAGCTCCGAGCCTCCCTGAGATTGCCATCGCAGAGTCTGCTAACCTATAGAGGAGAAAACTGTTTTCTTCTGCTTTTTTTTGATTCTTAAAAATACCAGCATGTCTTCAGTTGTCTACTTCTATTCTGCTTATTTTATGTGGAATTATTTGAACTGCCCAGATCTAAAATCCCTAACAATCACTCTGAACTAACATTTTTTTTTAAAAAATCATATTCAGTTTTTAAGTAAGTCAATGGTGAATTTTATCCCACTGCTGAAGCGAGTGTAACATTCTAAAGGACACTAATTTTGAGATTTCACGTGGTACAGCAGTATTCTTTATGCTGAACATCAACCAAAGCAAATGCTGCAGATCCTGGCCACAGCACCCCAGGGACATTTTCCCATTGAACTTTGAGGCCACAGCTGGGGCTGGGACACACTGAACAGTGTAGTAAGTAGCCAGCCTCTTGCTTACCGCATTTCTCAGACAACTGAACCTATACTGGATGCTGTTATGCATTTTACAGAGGGGACTATGAAGCCCTCGGAGTCATACAGAAACCACAAACAACAACAACAACAACAACATGGTGATGCACATGGGGGCTAACAACACCCCTCACAAGTCACATCCTTGCAGGACAAGAAGTTGCCTCCACTTACCCAGCATAGCGATTGTTGTAAGAGTGGCAGTGCCCCAGTTGCAGAATCTTCAAAAGGAGCCAGCAAACAGTCAGAAAAGCAGCCGCGTGGCTCCTGGGCTTCCCGAGGAGGAACTTCATACCGCAAAGAGAGGAGTTGAAAGTTGCTTAACAGCAGTCACCAAAGAAAGAAGCTGGAGGTGGCTTACAACACCCCCTGCTCACCAGCAAGTTGTCTGGGAAAGGGGTGGGGGAGAAGGCTTGGGAATGAGCAAAATGTGACACTTTAGGCAGCTGGGGAGTTGCTATTAAGACTGGATCTTGTGAGGAAATGCAGCCCAGCCCAGCCTGGAAGTCTGGCTGATCCTAAATCAGGCTCTCCTGAAGGGGCTGGGCCTCCCTGAGCTGACTCACAGGCGGGCTTTGCAGGGTGCTATAGCCTGTGGGGAACCCTTCTCTGGTTTTGGTTTGTCTGTTTGCCTGTTAGAGATTGCTAAGTCTTTTGTATAACCTGTATTCCTCTGCTACCTTGATAGCATAGGGTCCTTATCTTAATTGCCAACAGCATGCAGGAGATGAGTCCAACAAGCTGGCAGAGACATTCCAGGCTTCATGATTTGTTCTGCCACAACGGATTCATACACAGGTTTCCCAGATTGAAGCCCACAGTGAAGGGAACTTTACGTGTGAAAGAGGAGGCTTAGGCACCTGGATGTGAGAGGCTGGCCTCATTCTGGCTTGTAAACTATATGTGGGCAAACAGAGGCTCTGCTAGCCTGCTGGGAGCTCTCTGTATTCCTTCTGCTCCAGCAGTATCCAGATCTGTGGCTGTTGAACAGTTTCTTGAAGGACTGGGAAGCCTCCCAGGGCTTTATGACCTTGGTTGCACATTTGGAATCATTTAGGGAAGCTGAACATTTCAGTCAGAATCCAGAAGGATGGCATCTGTCATTGAACAAGCTCCCCCAGTGGCTGGGGAGGTGGTTCAGTGAATGGAAGAACTCCTGGGAAGGCCTGAGGACTCTCCAAGGTCAATCCTCAGGGTGCAGGTCTGTGAGCCCAGTGTTGAAGGGTGTGGGTAGAGACAGGTGACACTGGGGCTTGAGTGCTGATGCACACAGCGACCAGCTCCTCATAGTGCCTACAAATCACTGATTCATTCTGAAGAGGGGTTCTGCTGAAGTGGAAAATTCTGCATTTATGAGGTGTTTCAAGGTGAGGGCTCACATGGAGGCCCCTCAGCCACACTTTGAGAAGCAGCAAGTCTCGACTTTAGAACGAGCCTTGGTTTTTCTCCTCTCTCTAGACTGTAATGGGGGAGGGGATCCTAATCAAGACACCCCAGAGCAAGCCATTTCCTGATGGAAATTTCCCATGGTTTTAGTGAAGGAACTGGCTCTGAATTGTCTGAGCAGCCACAGGCTTCTACTTACCCAGAAACCCCACATTGTGGGTTTGTCTTGCCCTCGCTCTGGGGGTGTGAAGACAAGACACAGACTTTGTGCTGTGCACTGGCGCTATTTAAGAAGACAGTGGGCTACAGTGGCTTTACTCCAGTCACTCATACTTGTGAAGTCTCCAGCATCCTCCACTACTGGGGCGGGGGTGGGGGAGTGGGGGGAGCATAACCTTTCCCCATATTTCTACCTGAGTTCAGCCAAGTTCCCTTGATAGGGTCATTTCAGGTTCATGACAGCCAACATCATTTAAAATGATTCTCTGACTTTTCAAATTCTTCCAGAGTTTGTTGAACTAATCTTTTCCTCTGTGTCCCATTCCCAAAACCTGGGAAATCTGCTATGGGGCTCAATCGGTTGAATTTTGTCTGGTTGCTTCATAAAACTGCTTTTCTCCCAAAGCACAGAGTTGTATCCCACTTATTGTATGAATGAAACTCCAAACAGCTTAGCTGGAGGGAAACGACATTCCCTGAAGGAATGATTGACAACATTTGATGAATGGGTGATGAACCTGGAGAGAGAGTCATTCAACAAAAATTTGTTCTGCCCAGTCCTGTATTCAGGTGAAGGAGAAATCCTTTAGGGAGCAGAAATGCTTTTGGGACCGGAAGTTCCTTAGGTCTCTGGGTCTCCTAGTGTTATTTTTGTGTGTGTGTGTGTGAGTGTATGTGTGTATGTGTTTTCTTTTTGGACAGTGCCTAGCACTTTGGTCTTTTTATATTGGTAGATGGGGGTAGTGTTCAAAGCAATACTTGAGACATTTTTGGTGAGCTCAAGAAAGCTTATATGAAGCCAGTGACCTGTTGAAATAAGAGGTTACTGTGTAAATAAAACATTTCATCTCTCTGCATTTCATTATGTCAGAAGAATGTATAAATCTGTCATTTTATATCACAGCATTAAACTAGGAATGTTCAGTGCCTGACTAAGGATTAAACTCATCTTCAAACCATTCTCCAGGATCAGATCCAGAAAGCCTGCTCTGCATAAGGCTCAATAGTCTCTGAGACCAAGGAAACCATTCCCTGGACCATCGAAAGAGGCAAAGAGACCCAGGAGGCATCCTCTAGCCTTACTAAAAATTGCAGATCAAAGAGAACTTCTCAAACAATGGAAGCCATTTCTAGCAATCCTCCTTTGCTTTTTTAAGGCCCAGTTTATCTGATCAAGCTTCTCTTGGGGCAGATAAGCACCCATAAAATGAGTGATAAATGAGGTCTATTTAGCAAGTAGGAGGAGGAGAGAATGGGGTTATAGATAGATTGGAAGATAAAAGCTCCATTTTTTTGAGCCACCAAGAGGGAGTGAATTATTAAACTTTTTGAGGATTTGGAAGTGGTAAGATGAGAAATGCTGTTTACTGGTTATATGCTTGTCATATTTTAGTGGAAGAGTAAACTTTATTAAAATAAAATTGTCATGCAAAGAAAGAAAGGAAATTACATTTGTGAAAGGGAGAGGTTATCCTTGCTTTGGATCCATTATTGATCATTAGATAAATTTTAGATCTGAAACTGGCTGGTGGTGGAAATGGGGAGGCCAGGAAGATAATTTTTAAGCCTTCCCTTAAGCATAATGATAAGAGGTTTATTTTGCTAAATACTAGGAGAAGATAAAGGTGTTGGTCTCTGTACTAAAGGTACCTGCCGCAGCAGCAGCTGGCTTCCTGGTCATTATTCAATCAATGCTCACTTATCACATACCCATGGTTGGTCCACCTCTTTCCTGGCTTTCAGGCATTGTTCAACCTGAGAAAGAGGTGCCAGTGGAGATAAGTACTGCTGAAGAATCCCCACAATTGTTTGAGGAGTGCTCCAAAGCTTCCTTTAGTAATAAATTACAATCCTACCTCTCTCTAGTAGCACTAGCTTCCTTTCTGAACCTTCCCTGCCAGAAATGAAAATACTTAAAGACACATTATTGCCCTTCCTTTTGGCTGCCTGACTACTGAAACAGTGGTTTCCACAACATTGGAATTTCCCAGCAGTCTCTTGTTGAGAGAAGGAAAAGGTGGAAGCCTGCTGTACTGGTTGGTTTTGTGTGTCAACTTGACACAGGCTGGAGTTATCACAGAGAAAGGAGTTTCAGTTGGGGAAATGCCTCCATGAGATCCAGCTGTGAGGCATTTTTCAATTAGTGATCAAGTGGGGAGGGCCCCTGGTGGGTGGTACCATCCCTGGGCTGTATTCTTGGGTTCTATAAGAAGCAGGCTGAGCAAGCCAGGGGAAGCAAGCCAGTAAGGAACCATGGCTTCTGCATCAGCTTCTGCTTCCTGACCTGCTTGAGTTCCAGTTCTGACTTCCTTTTGTGATGTACAGCAATGTAGAACTGTAAGCTGAATAAACCCTTTCCTCCCCAACTTGCTTCTTGGTCATGATGTTTGTGCAGGAATATAAACCCTGACTAAGACACCTGCTGGCACACATAGGAGGACCTAGGCAGACCACATTGCAGGAGAGCCTGGAACCACAAATCAGAGATGGCAGGGCTACACAGTGACCAGAACTGGTTAATTAGTCAAACACTTATCCTTTGTTTTCATTTCAACGTTATGTCAGGATCCTGAACATGAACTTGGGGGGCAGGAGGATTGTCACTGGAACTCTTGTTTTTCCTGAACAATTTTTTTTTAATTTATTTTCTATATTCTTTGTTTACATTCCAAATGATTTTCCCTTTCCTGGTTCCCCCATACTTATAAGTCGCATAAGCCCTCTTCCCTCTGCCCATTCTCCCATAAACCTCCTACTATATCTCTGTCCTAGCACTCCCCTATAATGCTGGATCAAGTCTTTCCACGACCAGGGACCTCTCCTCTCTTCTTCTTGGGAATCATATGATATGTGAATTGTGTCTTGGGTATTCAGAACTTCTGAGCTAATAGCCACTATCAGTGACTGTATTCCATGTGTGGGTTTTTTTTTGTAATTAGGTTACCTCATTTAGGATGATACTTTCCAGTTCCAACCATTTACCTAAGAATTTCATGAATTCATTGTTTTTTAATTGCTGAGTAGTATTCCATTGTGTAAATATACCACATTTTCTCTATCCATTCGTCCATTGAGGGACACCTGGGTTCTTTCCAGTTTCTGGCTATTATAAATATGGCTGCTATGAACATAGTGGAGCATGTGTCCTTATTGCATGCCAAGGAATCCTCTGGGTATATTCCCAGGAGTGGTATAAAAGGGTCCTATGGAAGTGTCATGCCCAGTTTTCTGAGGAACTGCCAGACTGATTTTCAGAGTGGTTGTACCAACTTGCAACCCCACCAGCAATGAAGGACTATACCTCTTTCTCCACATCCTCGCCAACACCTGCTGTCTCCTGAGTTTTTAACCTTAGCCATTCTGACTGGTGTGAGGTGAAATCTCAGGGTTGTTTTGATTTGCATTTCCCTAATGACTAATGATGTTGAACATTTCTTAAGGTGCTTCTCAGACATCTGAATTTCTTCAGATGAAAATTCTTTGTTTAGCTCTGTACCCCATTTTTAATAGGGTTATTTGGTTCTCTGGGGTCTAACTTGAGTCCTTTGTATATATTGGATATTAGCCCTCTGTCGGATCTAGGGTTGGTGAAGATCTTTTCCCAATTTGTTGGTTGCAGTTTTGTCCTTTTGACAGTGTCCTATGCCTTACAGAAACTTTATAATTTTATGAGGTCCCATTTGTCAATTCTTGATCTTAGAGCATAAGCTGCTGGTGTTCTGTTCAGGAACATTTCCCCTGTGCCCATGTCCTCAAGGGTCTTCTCCAGTTTCTTTTCTATTAGTTTCAGTGTGTCTGGTTTTATGTGGAGATCCTTGATCCACTTGGAGTTGAGCTTAGTACGAGGAGATAAGAATGGATTAATTCCTATTCTTCTGCATGCTGACCTCCAATTGAACCAGCACCATTTGTTAAAAAGGCTATCTTTTTTCCATTGGATGGTTTCAGCTCCTTTGTCAAAGATCAAGGAACCATATGCGTGTGGGTTCATTTCTGGGTCTTCAATCCTATTTCATTGATTTACATGCCTGTTACTGTACCAATACCATGCAGTTTTTTTAACACTATGGCTCTGTGGTACTGCTTGAGGTCCAGGATACTGATTCCCCCTAAAGTTCTTTTACTGTTGAGAATAGTTTTAGCTATCCTGGGTTTTTTTGTTATTCCAGATGAATTTGAGAATTGTTCTGTCTAACTCTGTGAAGAACTGAGTTGGGATTTTGATAGGGCTTGCATTGAATCTGTATATAGCTTTATGCAAGATGGCCATTTTTACTATATTAATCCTGCCAATCCATGAGCATGGAAGATTTTTCCATTTTCTGAGGTCTTCTTCGATTCCCTTCTTCAGAGACCTGAAGTTCTTGTCATACAAATCTTTCACTTGTTTAGTTAGAGTCACACCAAGATACTTCATATTGCTTGTGGCTATTGTGAAAGGTATCATTTCCATAATTTCTTTCTCAGCTGGTTTATCCTTTGAGTATAGGAAGACTACTGATTTGCTTGAGTCGATTTTATAACCAGCCACTTTGCTGAAGTTGTTTATCAGCTGTCGGAGTTCTCTGGTGGAGATTTTTGGTCACTTAAGTATACTATCATATCATCTGCAAATAGTGATTGTTTGACTTCTTCCTTTCCAAATTGTATCTCTTTTACCTCCTTATGTTGTCTAATTTCTCTAGCTAGAAATTCAAGTACTATATTGAAAAGATATGGAGAGAAGGAACAGCCTTGTCTAGTGCCTGATTTTAGTGGGATTGCTTCAAGTTTCTCTCCATTTAGTTTGATGTTGGCTACCGGTTTGCTGTATATTGCTTTTACCATGTTTAGGTATGGGACTTGAATTCCTATTCTTTCTATGACTTTTAGCATGAAAGGATGCTGAATTTTGTCAAATGCTTTTTCAGCATCTAATGAAATGATCATGTGGTTTTTTTTCTTTGAGTTTGTTTATGTAGTGGATCACATTGATGGATTTCCGTGTATTGAACCATCCCAGCATCCCTGGGATGACGCCTACATGATCATGGTGAATGATCGTTTTGATGTGTTCTTGGATTCGATTGGCAAGAATTTTATTGAGTATTTTTGCATGGATATTCATAAGGGAAATTGGCCTGAAGTTTTCTTTCTTTGTTGGATCTTTGTATGGTTTTGGTATCAGCGTAATTGTGGCTGCGTAGAATGAGTTGGGTAGAGTTCCTTCTGTTTCTATTTTGTGGACTAATTTGAAGAGTATTGGTGTTAGGTCTTCTTTGAAGGTCTGATAGAATTCTGCACTAAAACCATCCTGTCCTGTGCTTTTTTTTGGTTGGAAGACTTTCTATAACCACTTTTATTTCTTTAGTGGTTATGGGACTGTTTAGATGATCTATTTGGTTCTGATTTAATTTTGGTATTTGGTATCTGTCTAGGAAATTGCCCATTTGCTCCAGATTTTCCAGTTGTGTTGCATAAAGGTTTTTGTAGTAGGATCTGATGATTTTTTGAATTTCCCCAGTTTCTTTTGTTATATCTCCCTTTTCATTTTTAATTTTGTTAATTTGGATACTGTCTCTGTGACCTTTTGGTTAGTCTGGCTAAGGGTTTATCTATCTTGTTGATTTTTTCGTAGAACCAGCTCCTGGTTTTGTTGATTCTTTGTATGCTTCTCTTTGTTTCTACTTGATTGATTTCAGCCCTGAGTTTGATGATTTCCTGTCTTCTACTCCTGGGTGAATTAGCTTCTTTTTGTTCCAGGGCTTTCAGGTGTGTCACTAAGCTGCTAGTGTATGCTCTCTCTATTTTCTTTTTGGAGGCACTCAGAACTATAAATTTTCCTCTTAGCACTGCTTTTATTGTGTCCCATAGATTTGGGTATGTTGTGTCTTCATTTTCATTGATTTCTAAAAAGTTGTTGATTTCTTTCTTTATTTCTTCTTTGGCCAAGTTATCATTGCATAGAATATTGTTTAGCCTCCATGTGTATGTGGGCTTTCTGTTGTTTTTGTTGCTATTGAAGACACTGTTGATCTATAGTGGTCTGATAGGAGGCATGGGATTAGTTTGATCTTCTTATATTTGTTGAGGTCTGTCTTGTGACCAATTATATGTTTGATTTTGGAGAAGGTACCATGAGGTGCTGAGAAAAAGGTTTATTCTAGTGCTTTAGGATGAAATGATTTATATATATATATATATATATATATATATATATATATATATATATATATATATATATATATATATAGACACTGAGGTGTGTTTCCTGTATGCAGCAAAATGTAGGGTCCTGTTTTCTTATCCAGTCTGTTAGTCTATGTCTTTTTATTGGGGAATTGAGTCCATTGATGTTAAGAGATATTAAGGAATAGTGATTATTACTTCCTGTCATTTTTTATGTTATTTTTATATTTGAATGGTTATCTTCTTTTGGGTTTGATGAAAGAAGGTTACTATCTTGCTTTTTCAAGAGTGTAGTTTTATTCCTTGTATTGGCGTTTTCCGCCTATTATCCTTTGTAGGGCTGGGTTTGTGGAAAGATATTGTGTAAATTTGGTTTTATCATGGGATATCTTGGTTTCTCCATCTATGGTGATTGAGAGTTTTGCTGGGTATAGTAGTTTTGGCTGGCATTTGTGTTCTCTTAAGAGTCTGCATGAGATCTGCCCAGGATCTTTTAGCTTTCTGGCCTCTGGTGAGAAGTCTGGTGTAATTCTGATAGGTCTTCCTGTATATGTTACTTGGTCTTTTTCTCTTACTGCTGTTAATATTCTTTCTTTGTTTCATACATTTGGAGTTTTGATTATTATGTGATGGTAGGTATTTCTGTTCTAGTCCAGTCTGTTTGGAGTTCTGTAGGCTTCTTGTATATTCATGGGCATCTCTCTCTTTAGGTTAGGGAAGTTTTCTTCCAAAATTTTTGTTGAAGATTTTTGCTGGCCCTTGAAGTTGTAAATCTTCACTCTCATCTATACCTATAATCCTTATGTTTGGTCTTCTCATTGTGTCCTGGATTTCCTGGATGTTCTGGGTTACAAGCTTTTTGAATTTTGCATTTTCTTTTTTTATTTATTGATATATTTTTTTATTTACATTTCAAATGATTTCCCCTTTTCTGGGTCCCCACTCCCCGCAAGTCCCATAAGCCCTCTTCCCTCCCCCTGTTCCTCCATCTACCCCTTCCCACTTCCCTGTTCTGGAATTCCCCTATACTCTTGCACTGAGTCTTTCCAGAACCAGGGGCCACTCCTCCATTCTTTTTGGACATCATTTAATATGTGGATTATGTCTTGGGTTTTCAAAGTTTCTAGGCTAATATCCACTTATCAGTGAGTACATACCATGATTGATCTTTTGAGACTGGGTTACCTCACTTAGTATGATGTTCTCCAGCTCCATCCATTTGTCTAAGAATTTCATGAGTTCATTGTTTCTAATGGCTGAATAGTACTCCATTGTGTAAATATACCACATTCTTTGACTGTTGAGTCAATGGTTTCTATGGTATCTTCGGCATCTGAGATTCTTTATTCTATCTCTTGTATTCTGTTGTTGATATTTGCATCTATGGCCCCTGATTTCTTCCCAAGGTTTTCTATCTCCAAAGTTGTCTCCCTTTGTGATTTCTTAGTTGTTTCTCCTTCTGTTTTTAGATCCTGGATGGTTTTGCTCAATTCTTTCACTTGGTTATTTGTGTTTTCCTGTATTTCTTTAATAAATTTTTGTGCTTCCTCTTTCATGATTTCTGCCTATTGACTCAGTTTCTCCTGCATTTCTTTAAGTGCTTTTTGTGTTTCTTCTTTATTGGCTTCTATCTGTTGACCCATATTCTCCTGAATTTCTTTAAGTGATTTTTGTGTTTCTTCTTTATTGGCTTCTATCTGTTGACCTATATTCTCCTGAATTTCTTTAAGTGATTTTTGTGTTTCCATTGTAAGGGCTTCTACTTTAGTCATGCTCCCTTGTATTCCTTTAAGAGATTTATTTATGTTCTTCTTGTGGTCCTCTAACAGCATCATGACCAGTGATTTTTAAATTCAAATCTTCTTTTTCTGGTGTGTCGGTTATCCAGGACTTGCTGTTGTTGGAGAACTGGGTTCAGATGCTGCCATATTGCCTTGATTTCTGTTAGTAACATTCCTGCATTTGCCTTTTGCCATCTGGTTATCTCTGGATTTAGTTGGTCCTCCTGTCACTGGCTGGTGCTTGGACCTCCTGTGGTACTCTAAGGCTATTTCAGTACCCCTGGGTGACTGGGTTTCCCCTGGCACAGATTGTTGATGTGCTGCCCTACTCTTGGGTGCTGTTGGAGTCCTAGTTTGCCTTGTCCTAAGCAATGCTATACTCAGGTTGTCTCTGTGTACCTGGTGTTGCCTGTCTGGTCTGCCCGGTAGTGAAGATGGTGGATGCCGTGATGACCCCCTCCAAGCACTGATCACTCTGTAGGGCAAACGGCCCAGGACAGGGCTTGCTGCTGGATTTCAAATGCTCTGTTGATGCTGGTTCTCGAATGCCCTGCTTCTACCAAATAACCTGCCTCTGTCTGTTCTTGAGAGAGTACCAGGAAGTAGGATCTTCCCCGTGTCAGATGTGGCACAGGTCTACCACATTGGACGGAAGGGGCAGTGGCGATTAACCTGCTCCTGCTGGTTCTCTAGAGAGTATCAGGAAGTGGGATCTTCCCCATGTCAGATGTGGCACAGGTCTCTGGTTGAGCTGGCTTCTTGGCTACAGGACCTCAGATTGCTGGGCTCCCTTTAACCGCATGACTCCCTGCAGGTCAGATGTTCCTCTGCAGGATATATGCTCAGGCATCTGTAGAGCTGCCCGTCTCCTTCATGTGGAAGGAACCCAAGAAGGCTGTGTCCTGAGCAATCCTTCACTCTGGTGTCCTCTGTGTATCTGGCTGAGCTCGCAGCTTTGTCACAGGATTCAAGATGATCCTGAACAAATCTTTATTTGCTTTTCATTGTTGATTGTTTCTTTAATTGGCCAAGTGCAGAAGAATTGCTGAATCATAGAGCCAGCCTTTGATTCTAAGAGCCCACTAACACTGCTTTAGCCAGTAACTCCAGTCTTCTCTTACTAATCATTCCTCTGGTTCCTGAACTTAACAGAATTCAGTCCTCTTCTCTATGTACCCAAAGTTGCTCAAAATTACATTCTTGAGCCCTGGTGACTTGTTTCTATCTCTTCCATCCACTCAAGATCAGCAGAACTTCTAAATGTACAGAACTCTGTTCTTTTTGTTATATTATTTGTCTATTATTTTTGTCATACCATATTTTTGATAGGGTTCCCCTTCCCTTAACTTGTCCAAGTTCCTCCCACCACCTCAAATTCACATCTTTTCTTGCTCTCTCTCTCTCTCTCTCTCTCTCTCTCTCTCATTAGGAAAAAAACACAAAACAAGTATTGAAAACTAAAAGAAGAAAACAATAATAAAACAAGGTAAAATAGAACCAAACCAAATAAACAAACAGCCAAAGAAAAAGCCTAAGATACACATGTAGACACAGGAGAGATGTTTCAGCTGTCAAATGCTAGACTTACAACGAATTTCAGTACTCTGTTCTTGTAAGACCCCGACCCTCAGTATTTACTTTGAGATGTCTTGAGTGAGAGACATCAAGATGTAGATCGATGAAAAAGCAAGAGGTTTATTTTCTGGTGTGTCAGTCAACCCTCAATCAGTCCCTCTAGGTGAGTGACGAGAAGGTGAACCCCGAATGGCTATTACAAGCAGTTTTTATACTTTTTAGGGGCTCAGGTTACATCAGCAAAGTTATAGTTCAAAGTTATTGGCTAAGCATATTGACCTTTAAATCTATTGACTAGCAAGCATGACACAAATTTGAACTCTACCTGGGACTTTCCAGAGGGTCAGGTGATTATCGGTCAGTACATTCTGAGAATTTTTTACTCAAGAATGTTCCTGTGGGTGGAGAATGGAACTTGGCCTAGTCTTGACCCCAGGTAGGAGCGGGGAGCTGTAAGGAGGGTGTGAGACTGCAAAAAGCTCTTAGGGTCTCTCATTCCAACCTTTTCTTGTACAAGCTCCAATCCTGGAGCTATGCCCAGGGGTCTTGGGTAACTAACTCATATTCTTCAGGTCCTGTTCTCAGTGTCTCATATTGTTAGTGCAGGACCACCATCTACACTGCTCCTAATCCCTCCTTTATGAAGGCTATAAGCTTGTTCAATATGCAGGGTCCAAATATCAACAATAGCAGGAGAACAATTAGGGGTCCTAACAAGGCGGATATGAGGGTGGTTAACCATGAGGAGGAGTTAAACCAAGACTCGAACCAGCCCTGACTCTGTTCTCTTTCTCTCTTCTGCTTGGCTAGCCCTCCTCTCACCTTGGCCATTGAATCCTTAACTAACTCCAGAATGGTCTGCAGTATGTGCCTCCTGATGTCTCACAACCCCATGTAGCACAGAAAAAGTGGTTTCCCTCCCCCAATACTGATGGGCCTACTGCTGGCTTCTCCCATCTTGGTGGGGGAACACATATATGGGGGGTTCTTTTCTTATTTGTTTTCTTATTGGTTATTTTATTTATTTACATTTCAAATATTATCCCCATTCCCAGTTTCCCCTCCACAACCCTCTCTCCCATCCCCTCTCCCCCTGCCTCTATGAGGGTGCTCCCCTACTCCTCTACCACTCCTGATACACTTCTCCCCTATTCTAGGTCATCAAGCCTCCACTAGACCAAGGGGCTCCCTGCCCAGTGATGCCAGATAAGGCAATCCTCTGCTACATATTCAGCTAGAGCTATGGGTACCCCCTCTGTACTCTTTGGTTGGTGGTTTAGCCCCTGGGAGCTTTGGGGGGTCTGGTTGGTTGATATTGTTGCTCTTTCTATGAGGTTACAAACCCCATTCAGCTCCTACAGTCCTTGCCCTACTTCCCCATTGGGACCCCTGTGCTCAGTCCAATGTTTGGCTATGTACATTTGCATCTGTATTGGTCAGGAATTAGCAAAGTCTTTCAGAAGACAGCTGTATCAGGCTTCTGTCAGCAATCACTTCCTGGTATCTGCAATAGTGTCTGGGTTTGGTGTCTGCCTGTGGGATGGATTGGATGTTTGGGCAGTCTCTGGATGCCCTTTTCTTCAGACTCTGCTCCACAATTTGTCACTATATTTTCTTTAGACAGGAACAATTCTGGGTTAAAATTTTTGGAGATGAATGGGTGGCCCCATCCCTCAACCGAGAGGGCATGCCTAACCTCTGGATATGGTCTTGAAAGGTTCTCCCTCCTTTGTTGGGTATTTCAGCTAATGTTAACCCTGTGAGGTCCTAGGAGGCTCATGCTTTCCTGGTGTCTGGGACTTTCTCTTTGCTATCCCTAGTTCCTCATCCATATGGGGGTGAGGGGGTTCTTGGAGGACACTCCTCAACTTCAGGTGTCTACACTGTAAGCCCCACCCTCCAAGGCCACTTCTGGATTAAGGTTTATATTCACAAGCCCCTCATTCTCCAGATTCGGTTAATTCCTCCCCCTATGTCTCTAGGATGGGGATAAGATCTTGAAGAGAAGTCTCATTCCAACAGAAGGTAGGACAGTGTGGGATGACCATAAATGAATAGGAAGCATCTCTGGATTCACTGTTCCTTGAGTAGTCCATTTTTGGTGCCAGTGGTTCCTTGGACCCAAGATTTTTTTCTAGGGAAAATATCCATCAGCTTAGAGGAGGACTAAGTGTTGAGCCCCTGTGTCCACCAGGACTTGAGTGGGTTTCCTCTCCACTCTCAGAGTTACCCTGGGTTTGGGAAGGGGAGTCTAAACCTCATCTCCCCTAATCACTGTTTTTACCCCGGGCTAACACCTTCACTGCTTTGGGGTACTTTTCCAAAGGCCTGGGATTTCCTACTCCCAGCTTCTGTTTATTGGGGCACTTTCAGGCCCCTCTCCTTGCAATATGTGCACTGCTCCTTTTCAAGAGGTTTTCTGTCTCTTTTTGATTGAACTCTATCTTCTCTGCTTTCCCTAACGACTGCAGCCAAGATTCTCTATAAATTCCTTTCCTGTTACTTTTGTTCATCCCCCTTTCATCTTCTTTCTTTCTCTTTCTCTGCTCTTTCTTCTCCCCTGTCTCCCTGTGATGCTGACTTTCTCAGCAACCTGCACTAAATCCCTCAATAACTTGCCCTGTAGTCCCTCTAGCCTTTGAAGCTTTTTCCTGATATCTCTCTCTACTAGCCTGATCTATAAAAGCCATAGTCACAGTAGCTGTGTTCTCCTCACTGCTGGGGTCATAGAGTGTATACTGATGGAATGTCTCTGTGAGTCGCTCTAGAAAGGCAATGGGAGACTTATCTGATCCTTGTCCAACCTCACGTACCTGGTCAAATTTGTGGGTCATCATGTGGCCCCCTTGAGACCTGCCAATAGAGCCTGGCAGTAGAACTTTAGGTTCCCTTTGCCTTCTTCCATATTACAGTCTCCTCCTAATGGGGAGAAACCCATTATCAGTGACAGCCTGGTCAATCAATAGTGGCCCCATGTCTGAGGGGACATTCTTTCTGGCTTCCTGCACTATTCTCTCTCACTCTTCAGTTGTGAAGAACACTCTCATGAGTTGTTGAATATCATCTCA
This sequence comes from Apodemus sylvaticus, assembly GCF_947179515.1. Lineage (NCBI taxonomy): Eukaryota > Metazoa > Chordata > Mammalia > Rodentia > Muridae > Apodemus > Apodemus sylvaticus. The sequence continues at coordinate 10,480,737 of NC_067474.1, read as the reverse complement.
GGTAGAATGATGAGTAAATAAAACAGTCTCAAAGAGATTAATTAGCTCCTTGGGATTATCTGAAAAGGTGGGGGCTGGGATGGGGTGTTGGTTCTTCTAGTTGCACAAGCTAGCTGAAGAGAAGGGCCAATATTACATAGCCTGATTGCCCTTATCATCTAGAGGTCCATATGTCCTCAGCAGGAGAGCCACTGTGGTATCAGGTGAGGTGGCTTTCAGACTTTGGGTCCTCATGGCCAGGACCAGAAAGTTAGTGGTCTCCTCCCATTCCTTCCTCTAGTAAATGTGGTACAACAACCCCAGTCCTGTATGGGCTAAGGATCCCAGGGCTGGTGCTGGTGCTGGGGGTAAGGGTAGGGGTATATGAAGGAAGAGGGTCTTGGAGCAACAGGCCTGCTGTTAAAGGCTCTTGGAGGACTGACTGATTCTCAGGTCTGGATTCCCTCCTCCCATGTTTCCTTTTTCCTGATGACCAGAACCTGTGAGGTAGGTCTTGGAGAAAGAAAGGCTTCTATCCATGGAGTGGGGGTCCTCCACTAGATTCTTCCAGGTAACTACATAGGGCACTTTATCTGAGTGCCCAAGGGATCCTTGCCTAAAGACTCTTTCCTATACTGCTTTGATCACCTGCAAGTCAAAGGTCCTTATGGGCAGCCACCCTATTCCAAAGGTGAGCCATTCGGAGGAGCAGAGAGTGACTAACTTGCCCTTGTTTACTACCACTGACAAGTTTTCTTCTCTCTCCCTAACTTCCCTCCAGTGGTTATCTTCTCTCTCCCTAACTTCCCTCCAGTGGTTAACTAGAATGTTTAATGGGATAGATTCAATTTGTCCCATGTCCAAAATTGTCATCAGTTCAAGTCCAAGAACACAGAACAAGATAATCAACACCAACAAACATGGGGAAAGACAATTGACACACAGTTTGCCCCTGCCACAGGCGCAGAAACCAGGTTATAGCAAGACTTGCTCAGCTCCCTCGATACTGTGTATCTTGCCATTTCCAAAAGGAGCAGAGTTCTTCTGACTCCCTCCAGGGGGCTTCAAGTGTCCTCCAGACTTCCCATAGTCACAGAGTTAAGGCACATCTACCCACTGCAGACTCTATGCTTGAGAGCCAAAGGTGAAAGCAGAAGACAGACAGACACTTACTTAGGCACCTGTTGCCTAAGTTGTCCTTTTCCCTCTGAACAGCCTAGTCAGAGGTTGCTCAGGGGTCACCTCAAATCCAGGGATGAACCTCAAAAGTAAGACACCCGACCCTTGGTCAGTGATACTTACTTTGTGATGCCACTAAGTGAGATACCAAGATGCAGATCGATGCAAAAGCAAGGAGTTTATTTTCTGGTATGTTGGGGTCAACCCTCAATCAGTCCCTTGAGGCAAATGACAAGAAGGCAACCCCGAATGGCTATTACTAGCAGTTTTTATGCATTTTAGGGACACAGGGTACACCAGCAAGGTTACTGTTCAAACTTATTGGCTAAGCTTATTGACCTTTAAATCTATTGGCTAGCAAGTATGACACAAATTTGAGCTCTACCTGGAACTTTCCAGAAGGTCAGGTGACTATCATGGTACATTCTGAGAAATTTTCACTCGAGAATGTTCCTGTGGTTGGAGAATGGAACTTGGCTTAGCCTTGATCGGAGGCAGGACAGGGAAGCTGTAATGAGGGTTTGGGACTGGAAAAGGCACTTAGGATCCCTCATTCTCAGCTTGCTGCGCAATGCTGGCATCTGAAGCTGGTACTTCCTGTTCAAAACCCTTTGTCCTTGGCATCTGGGATGTAGTCCTTTCCTGCCTCTGAAGTTGATGTCTTCTGTGGTCTGTGTCTGGCCTGCTCCTCTTCCATATCAACATTACTGCAATCCTGGTCTTTTTTTTGTGACAGTTGGTTCTGGTGGAATGGCTGGGCAGATACATAACTACAGTCTTCTATTTGGTACATCAGTGAATTCTAAAGCAACAAGCCTGTCTTCATTAGGGTTTTACTGCTATGAACAGACACCATGACAAAAGCAACTCTTTATAAGGACAGCATTTAATTAGGGCTGGCTTACAGGTTCAGAGTTTCAGTCTATCGTCATCAAGATGGGAACAAGGTGGCAACCAGGTAGGAATCATTCAGGAGGAGCTGAGAGTTCTACATTTTCATCTGAAGGTTGCTAGTAGAATACTGACTTCCAGGCAACTAGGATTAGGGTATTAAAGCCCACACCCACAGTGACACACCTATTCCAACAAGGCTATACCTTTAATAGTGCCACTCCCTGGGCCAAACATACAGCTAAGGCTATAGTTATGAATGACATTCATAGTGTGTTTTAAGAAAGCAGATGTTTAAGTCAAGTGTGACAAGAAGACAGACAAGCCACGATGGGGAAGGTGGTGTGAAGAAGCTGAGAAACAGTGGAGACAAGAACAATGCACAGATGTCCTTGTCAGAGCTTCATGCCCTTCCTTAAATCTTCATGGTGTGAAGAACAACACTCTGGCTTATCAGCTTGGCATTCAAAGCTCTAGAAAATGTAACACATTGGGAGCAGGTATTATCTATGTGTAGCTTTCAGTTTGACAGTAGTTACAGCTGTGCTGGGACCACAGCAGACATCCACCAATAGTCGTTCCACTTCAGCCTATTGTTCTCAGGGTCTGTCAGCTGTCAAAGGGGCTCACATCCAGAGCCCAGACTACATGGCTTAGATGAAGAGACCTGTTTACTGAGATGAAGATCATTTTGAAAGTCAAATCTTGTTAGTGAGCAAAACTGTTCAAGGTCCTTGTAATTATCTTACAAAGGTATTTTATAGATTGAATAGAGAAAAGTAAAGCACTGTAGTGTGAGAAGACAGGAATGACTTCTCTCAGTTGGCTCAAGGCTGCAGCAGACTTCTGGCTTTCCTCTTCTTGTTTGTTTGCATTTCCTCTCTTCTCTCCAACTGTCCTCTCTGTAAACAAGTAATAAAGCTATGCTACATATGGAAACACAAGAGAGGTGGGGCATAAAGGAGAGCTGCTCTCACCCAGCAAAGAAACAATAACCTCTCAACCAAATCTATACATGCTTCTTTTCTGGCTTTTATTTTATAAAAATAATATAATATTCCAAAAGAAGAAGGAAGGCTGAAGTGTGGGTGCTTTGGTCCTTCTTAGAAAGGGGAACAAAATCCTTATGGAATCAACTATGGAGACAAAGTACAGAGCAGAGCCTGAAGGAAAGACCATCTAGAGACTGTCCTACCTGGGGATTCATCCCAGATACAGTCACCAAACTCCAACACTATTGTGGATGGTAAGAAAGGCTTGCTGAAAGGACCCTGATATAGCTGTTTACTGAGAGGCCCTGCCAGAGCCTTACAAATACAGAGCCAGATATTTGCAGCCAACCATTGTACTGAGTGCAGGGTCCCAATGGAGGAGTTAGAGAAAGGACTGAAGTAGATAAAGGGGTTTGCAACCTCATAGGAAGAACAACAATATCAACCAACCAGTACCCATAGAGCTCTTGGGGACTAAGCTACTAACCAAGGAATACACAAGGCTCTGGCTGGCTGCATAAGTAGCAGAGGACAGCATTGTTAGGCATCAATGCGGGGAGAGGTCTTTGGTCCTGTGAAAGTTCGATAGATGTCCCAGTGTAGGGAATTGAGAGCAAGGAGGCAGGAGTTGGTGGGTGGGTGAGGAACACCCTCATAGAAACAGGAGGATGGGGGATTGGATAGGAGGTTTCTGGGAGGGGGGAACTGGGTAAGGGGATAACACTTGAAATGTAGATAAATTAAAAATAAATAAATAAATAAACAAACAAAAATTAAAAAAGAAGAAAAAGGTGAAGAAATGATCTTTGACAAAAATCTAACACCCTTTCATGATAAAAGTCTTGGAAGGATTAGGAATATAAGGGACATACCTTGATAAAGCAAAAGCAGTTCAGAGCAAGCGTATAGTCAACATCAACTTTAATGGAAAGAAATTCTAAGCAATTCATCTAAAATCAGGAACAAGACAAAATTGCCCACTCTTTGCATACATATTCAATATAGCATGTGAAGTCTTAGCTAGATCCATAACACTAGGATCTACAATAGGAGATCATGATATGCAAATTGGAAAGGAAAAAGCCAAAGTAACTTTATTTGATGATGATATGATAGTATCATGTGACCCTAAAAACTCCACCTGTAAGAGGAAACTCTTACAGATGATAAAGACTTTCAGCAAAATAGATATATACAAATTTAACTCATGGATATCAGTAGTCTTCCTCTATACAAATGACAAACAGAATAAGGAAGAAATCAGATAAACAACACCTTTGACAACAGCCTCAAATAAGATAAAATATCTTGGGGTAACTCCAACCAAGTAAAAGGCCTACATGATAATGATAAAACTAAGTTATTGAAGAAAGAAATTGAAGAAGATAGGAGAAGATGGAAAGATCTCCCATGCTCACCTTTTAGTAGGATTAACATAGTAAAAATGGCCATCATGCCAAAACAATCTACAGATTCTATGCAATCCCCAGTTTCAATGCAATTGCTCACAGATCTTGAATAGACAATTATAAGATTCCTATAGAAACACACACACACACACACACACACACACACACACACACCACCCAGGAGAGCTAATACAATCCTGAAGAATAAAAGACATGGTAGAGGTCTCACCGTTCTTCATTTCAAGTTGTATTTCAAAGCTATAATAATAAAAACAGCATGTATTGGTACAAAAACAGACTTATTGATCAATGAACTAGCACTGAAGACCTATGTGTAAATCTACATAAATGGTATCTTAGTCAATGTTCTGCTGCTGTGATGAGACACTATAACCATGTGTGATGGTTTGTTTATGCTTGGCCTATGATATGGCATCTAGGAGGAGTGGCCTTGTTGGACTAGGTGTGCCACTGTAGGTATGAGCTTTAAAATCTTCAACCTAAAAACATACACTAAATACAGGAGACAAGAAAGTGGGGCACATCCTTGAACACACTGGCCCAGGAAGACTGAACAGAACACGATTAGTACAGGCAGTAACATCAACAGTTAATAATGGAACCTCATGAAACTGAGAGGATTTTGTGTAGCAAAGGACACATTATTTGGACAAAGCAGCAGCTTACACAATAGGAAAATACTTTTCCCAACTCTGTATCTGAGAGAGGGTTAATATCCAGAATATAAAAAAAAATTAAAAAACTAGACATCAAAAAAACAATAATATAATTAAAAAATGAGTCGTGAACATAAACATAATTCTCAATAGAGAAAACTTAAATGGCTGAAAAGCACTTAAAGAAGTTTTCAACATCCTTAACCATCAGGGAAATACAAATCAAAATGACTGAGACTCCATTTTACACCTGTCAGAATGGCTAAGATCAATAATACAAGAGACAGCTCATGACAGGAAGGATGTGGGGTAAGGGAAACATTCATTCATTGCTGGTAGAAGTGCCAACTTGTACAGCGACTTTGGAAATTAGTATTAGTGTTTCCTCAGATAAGTGGGAATAGACCCAGCTATACCATTTCTGGTCATTCACAAAAGGATGCTCCACCACACCACAAGGACACTTATGCAGCCATGTTTATTGCTGCTTTCTCATAATGGCAAGAAAGTGACACAACAGTTTGTGTCAAGTTGAGATGAATCCAGCCAGCACAGCCACAGCTAGAGATTAACAGCGAGAGCCCTTGGAAGACTCAGCCCTAAACGTCTCCAAATCTTATCCCTCAGAGCTAAGGAAGCCCCACGGAAGACGAGGCAGAAAGCATGTAAGAACCAAAGGGGATGGAGTACACCAGAACAAGGCCTCTAAACAATGGAGCAAATGTGAATTCTAAGAGCCTGAAGCGGCCAGCACAGGCCCTGCAGGAGTCTGTACCAGTTTTCTGCCTATATTATGACTTCTAGCTTAGTGTTTTCATCAGATTCCCATGTGCAGATAAGTGGGTCTCTGATTTTTCTGCCTTCTTTTGGCCTCTTTTCCTTCTGTGAAATTGCTTTCTCCAAATTTGAGGTGACAGTTCTGTTTTATCTTACATTTTATTTTGTTATATTTTATTATTATCTCTTAGAAGTCTGCTGTTTTCTAATGAGAGACAAAAAGGCAGTGGATCCAGAGGAGAGGGGAGGTGGGGAAAAGCTGAGAGGAGTAGAGCGAGAGAAAGTATGAGCAGGATATATTCTATAAGAAAAGAATCTATTTTCAATAAAAGGAAAACAATGGGATATGGAGAATAAAAATTGAAAGAAAAAAAGGAAAGATGGAGAGAATTTGGGGGTTTTCTTTATCCAGTCCTAAGTAAAACTATACATAAATTCCTCTCCCTTTACTGGCTCCTGTCTTCTTTGAGTTGGCTGCAAGATATGGACCCTGACATATCAGACCCTCCCAGTTAAAGATGCTTTGAAAAACTGCTATTTGGAGGCTGGAGAGAATGCTTGGTGGTTAAGAGTATGCATAGCTGTTCCAGAGTACCTGAGTTTTGTTCCCACACCCACACCAGGCAGCTCACAATTGTCTGTAACTCCAACTCCATGAGAACATATGCTTCTGTCCTCTATTGGCATCTGTACTTATGGAAACATACCAACACACAGGCACACACCTGAGCCCCTTTACACATGCACACACACAAATGATGCACTTAATAATGACAATACATTTAAAATATATCCAATAATGGAAGAAATGTATACGATAAATATTTTAGTAAAAACAGAAATGTGAGACAGAAGAGGAGGCAGAAACAGCAATGGCAAACGTTTGGTTAGAATCAATGGAACCAATACCAAGGTAAACAAATAGAGAAGTAGTCTCCAATCCTCTGCATAGGAAAGTGAGAGGCAATGGAGGAGTGAGGGCCGGGAACAATGCAATGATAAGAAAGAGACAAATGTAGACAAAGCTTGCAAAAGAAACCAGAGAGAGAGGAAACTGCAGATATAACAAGAATTTTTTCCTTTCATTGAAAGGAGATTTTTTTCTTACATGCATATTCTGATTACAGATTCCTCTCTCTTCACTCCTACCAGCTTTTCCACACTTCCCCTTCCATGCAGACCTACTGCATTTCTGCCTCTTATTAGAAAAAAAATTGTCCTTTGTAGGATAAAATGTAATACAATAAGTCAAAACAAAACTAACACATTCATTGGAATTAGAAAGAGGCCAAGAGAAGGCACAAGAAACAGAGACCTACTTATTCTCAGGCCCAGAAATCTCATAAAAATACTAAACTGGAAGACAAACACACACACACACACACTCTCTCTCTCTCTCTCTCTCTCTCTCTCTCTCTCTATATATATATATATATATATATATATATATATATATATTTATATATACACACACACACACATACACACGCACACATATGTGTATAGGGTAAAACTAGAGAAGAAGAAAGACATTAACAAATGAAATCAAAATAAATAAGATAAATTTTAAAAAAGAAGAAAAGAAAGTCCCTGACACAATATTGTTAGACAAGGAACCACCAAAGATGCCGTTGAGTTTATTTTCTGCGAGACATCTACTGCTGGGCATGCAGCCTACACTTAAGAGTAGTTTGTTTCCTCAGTGAGACTCCTTTGTACAAAACAGAATTTTACTTTGCAAGTGGTTACCCACTGGAGATAGATAGGTTCTGGGTTAGGGATGGGCTCCTTTCTATTTCTCCTTTCACTCTAGGATCCTAACTGGTAGAGACCTGTGTACAACCTGTGCATGCTGCCTCGGCCTCAGTTCATATGTGCATCAGTCATGCCAATTCAGAGGGAACGTGACAGCGCAGGCACTCAGAAGGCTAAGGCAAGAATGATATCAGCGAATGTCAGGACTGGCAGGCAACTCCAGCAAGCCTCTAGGTTCTTGTGTTCTGGAACAAAGAAATGGATAAAGGTGCATATGAAGTAGCAAGTAAAGCAAGAAAATTCCTTTAGGAAGCATACGCTTCCAAGGGAGAAAGCAGACCAGAGCAAATGTCAGCTCAGGGGCGCACTGGGCTGAGTTGGAGTTGGTGGGGTTTTATGTTACCCTAGTGTTTTTGGTTTGTTTTGTTTATTGGGCTTATTTGCATAGCTTGGGATTTTCTGAGCATGCTCTGTTATGTGTGCTTGTATCGTTCAGTCTTCATGGATTTCATGTGTCATTAGGATCTTAAATCTCTACCCAGGAATGTGTGTTTTGGTATTAAGATGAGGCAGGTGTTACTTAGCTACTCTGGAGTGCCCGAGACTTGCACTAGAGGCACAAGCCAGTCATAGTAGGCCTGGAGTGGGGGCTGCTTTCAGTCTTCTTCTTTGTCACAGTTGTCACTGTGCTGGTTTTATAAGATTCAGCTCGTGGTCTTCCAGACCATGCTCAACTTAATTCCCCTGGCTTAGAAGGATCCAAGTTTTGAGGCCAGCAATAGCCAAAGGAATGGGTGTAAATAAATGTAAGAATTGCAGGATCTGGACTTCCTCCTTTTGCTGACTGAGAACAAGGCAACAAAATAAATGTACAGTCCCTTTTGAAACCAGAAGTTAAAAGGGTGGCATAACTTCTAGAAAACTTAGTCTCATGATGTTAACATGGAAAGTGCTCCTAAAGCTGAGAAAATGTTAATTGTGCCATACAAAGACTTCAGGTAAGTATTGATCTCATTTTCCCAAGGGCCATATATTTCTAACAACAGGGGAGAAGAAATCCACCAAATCCTCTGCTCAAAACCAAAAGAAAAACCCTCGTCCTTTCATTGGCTTGTGGGGTTTTTGCAGGGCTTCTGTGGAGAAAACAGGATCCTGGATGTCAGGGGAGCATGCTACTGCTGAACAATCCCCAGCCTCTCTGTGGTCTCACGGAGACACATTTAAGGCTTTGAAGTGGACACAGATGATCACTAGGCTTCCTCTCAGTATGCTGGAGTGTGTGGGATTGATGAATTTTCAATCCTATGAAAACAGACAATGTAAGTGAAACAAACTCAGGCCCCTGGAGCAGCAAGCACTCACAACCCTTGAGCCCTAAGTAACTTTTAATTGATAGAATAACTTTCTCCCTGCATTACAAAAAAAATGCCATTTTCCCACATGAAAAATAACTCTTTGATCATACATGTTTGTAGTTCTTTGATTTGTCCTTCAAAACTAACATTGTTATCTTTCCCAGATGTAATTATTTAATTAATAGTTATACAAGATCTTTGCTACCGGCTAATTTTATGTCTGTATGATAGCCTTTATTTTGGATAATTACATGGCAATTCTCACTGAGTTGAGCCGACTCTGACAGATAAATGTCATCACTAGAACATATGTTCTCACAGGTACTCCTCCTTATACCAGGCAAGTCTTGGTATAAGGAGGATTACAAGCTAGATCTAAAGGAACATGGAGATTTTACCTACAGGTTGAGGCTTCTAATTAAAATGTCTCTCTCCACTAATTTCTCTTATATATTATCTGTGCTGCTAAATCTAGTCTGAGAAGGCATCTGTACTTTGAGAATTTATGATATGCACTACAACTTAACTGCTGATTGACCCAGTGAAAGACCAAGGAGGCTTATAGTGTGTAACAGAGTCTCTACCACACAGTGGCTGAGATTCTGCCTATAACAGGGGCCCAAATGATCAAACCATATTCCAATAAGCAAGATGCTCCAGTAAGCAACCCAGCTTCTGTGCTTGACTTATAGGGAATATGCTCTGTGGAAGGGAGCTTTCAGAACCTTTTTTGGTGCCAGGGGATGCTTGAATTGAAAATCTCTCTGTGTTCACTTAAACTTGATGTAATTTAATTTGTTTAAAGATTTTTCTTTGAATGGTACATAGTCAATAACGTTACCCATTGACAGTGACCATGACTTTAATTCCTGATCTCTCATTTGATGCCCTGTTCATGATTGTGCCGTATGGAGACTATTCTTGCCAGTGACAGAAGGTCATTTTCTCTGTCTATTTGGCCATTTCAAGTTCAAATCACTTCTGGTCCTGCCAACAAAGAACAGATCTTTCATTTGAACACTGTTGAATATCTTGTAATTTTCTATATTTGTAATTTGAAACTATACCATATGCATATATTGAAGACTATACATGTATAGTCAAGAGAAGACCATAAATTCCATTGTGTGAGTGTATAGTACATTTTTCTACCAACCTCTAGAAAGACTAATAGGTGATATTTAACATTTCTTTCAAAGATAGAAATAAATATATTGAGGGTCTCTAAAGTTTAAAAAAAATTGAACCAATAATGTGTTTTACAATTTTTAAGAATTTTTTTAAACAGAAAAACAAATTTAAAATTATTTATTTACTTTTTGCTTTGCTTTTTTTTTGGTTTTAGATACAGGGTCTCTTTACATAGCTTTGACTGTCCTTTAACTCATTGTGTAGACCATGGTGGCCTTGAACTCACAAAAATCCACCTGCTTCTGCCACTTTGGTGTGTGCTCAGCACCAGCCTTATAAGTATTTTAACAATACAAGTTCATATTATTAAAGTAAATCATTTTATAAACAAAACTTTGCTAATTTTATCATGATAAAAATCATAGGCCAATGTTTAAAATTACATTAGAACATGTTAAATTTCATTTGAGTATGTTTCCCTAACTTACACAGTTGTGCTGATTGAGTCTGAAAAGGAAGCATGTGTACAGCTAAATAAAATGAATGTTCTGGCAAACACTATATTTTGACAGGAATCATTATAAAATGTATTATCCTCAAGACAACTTCTAGAATCTCTTAAGTTCAAAAGATAAATAGCTCAATTAGAAATGGACAAAACTGTGGATGGGAATTTCTACAAAGACAGTATAAAACTATGCCAACCAAAACAGTCATGAAAGAAAGACAAGAAGACCACAATATCATTCCACACGCACAGTGATGGTGCCCGTAATGAGAAATCATTGCACGGGTACAGTGGCGGGTACAGCCAGGGATAGAAAAATAGTGCTAAAAGAATGTGAAACAATTCCCTCAGATGGTAGTGCCGAGCTCATGAATTAACAGTGCTATAAATGAAAATGGCTTTTTTTAATCCAGAAATCCCATGCTTGACCTCCAAGAGTGTGTGATGTAAGCGTGTGATTACCTCAACACTGACATTCAAATATTCACAGTGGAATTATGCATAAGAGCAACACATGGGGCAACCTACCCATGCTTACTAGCCAATCATGGATAGATTGACAAAACATGGCATATTCATACAATGGGACACTATCCTGTCATGAATAGAAATGAAGCAGTAGTACTTACTGCAAGACAAGATAGTCTAGAGAAAAATGAAGGGGGGGGGGGACATACCTAACAGACCTAAAAGCCATATGATATGAATTCCTATTTCTGTGAACTATTTAGAGAAGATTAAAAGACATGTTGAGAGCAGCTACTGAGGGACAGGGAAAAAGAAGATGGAATGATTATTAGTAGATAAGAGACTTCTTTCTAATTCCAGAAATGCTCTGGAATCATGGTAATGGCTGCACAATCCTGTGTATTTACTAAAAGCATAGAATGTAAGCTAATTATTGTACATCTATTTACATTACATGTTTATGCGTTGGCTTTATATGTTCTATAGAGTGGCTATATTCTTGGTTAATTTTTTTCTCATCTCAGAAAGCATTTAAGGCTACAGAGCACATAATGGCTGTAGAACTTTGTGCTGTGCACATTCATGACTTCTGCCCGCCAGTCAGATGTTCACTTGTGGGGGGCTGCTCTCTGTTATCACCCTCAAGCATTCTCTGTAAAAGAAGTCAGTTACAACCAGTAACTTTACAAAATTAAAATTTGTAATTAATAGTAGTAATGAGACTCTAATAAGAACAATATTAATAGGACAAGACTGATATTTGGGTTTCTGTTTTGTTGTTGTTGTTTATTTTTGTAAGTTAGTGTCTCATGTAACTTACACTGGCTCTCAAGTTCCAATGTGGAGGAGGATCCTGAACTCTTGATCCTCCTGCTTCTGCCTCCCAAGTGCAGGGATGAGAGCTGTGCTTTGCCATATCTAGTTAACGTAGTGCTGGGGATTGAACAAAGGCCTCATGCATCTTGGGTATGAACTCTACCAACTGGGCAAATTCCCAGCTCTGTGCTTCTGCTTCTCAGGAGTTACTTTAAGGGGGGGGGGGAGAGGGAGAGAGAGAGAGAGAGAAAGAGAGAGAGAGAGAGAGAGAGAGAGAGAGAGAGAGAGAGAGAGAGAGAGAGAGAGAGGCTTTCTTCTAAAGCAATGGTCCTCTTTCTTCTTCATCTTCTCCCCCTTCTCCAGTATCTTGAGTTCTACTTACCATCTTATAATTTAAGGGCTTTATTTATTTTTATGTGGATTTTAACTAAGGACACTTAGCATATTGGAAATTGAACTGGAAGATTTAAACATGGTGGTCTGTGGTGTTGCCATGTTTGAGGAAACAGAAGCATACAGTCACACCACCCCTGCATGGTAGGTAGAGGACGTTCAGAACTGTGTGCTATAGAAGTACACTTGTGAAGTTAGTTCTTGAGACTTTGTAAGAATCAATGTGCAACTTTGTTCCAGGATATCAAAGGAAGCATTAGGGGCAAAACTTCTTGGTTTGCATTCCCTATATTTGAAGAGCCTAAGAGCATGGAAAGCTTAACAAAGGCTGGCAATCACTGGGCTTGCTTCCCTGATTTCCTGCTAGATGCTCTAGCTGCCAACAGGAAGGGTTCTAGGCATGTGCCTACAGGAGGATTCTGTGTCTTATCGGGGACTTTCTGTGCTTTATACTGACTTCATTACATCATCTTAGTAAAACAGCAATGAAGAACAATAAAATCCTCATTTCTACAAGAACTAATATTTTAACAATTATGTTCCCTTTTCTTCTCACTTTTGAATTTTATTGCTTCAATAAGATAGATAAGAAATATTGTGTCTTAGTTACATATGAAGTGATCTCAGGCAATAGTTTAAATACATACACTGAAATGCACATATACACATGAAAAATTACATGCATATAAACATATACATGAAATATACATATATGTATATTTTGTCTTATTCAAATTAGAGTTTCATCTCTAAACTTAAGCTAAAATTTCCATGATATTTTTGTATTAAAATTAACTTATTTGCTAATAAACTATATTTGTAATTTCCAAGAGGCCTCTTTCAAAATCACAAATATATATTCTTTCATTGAACACTAGAAATTATCATTGATTTTAAAAAATGTATATTTTTGTTGATATGTTACAGGAGTTGACAAATTAAGAGCTGTACCTTTTCCCAAGTAAGAATACTGTGAGCAAAATATTGTTAGCATAAATACAGGCACTGTAGCCTGGGGAGTTCTGAGAGATTTTCAACGTCTCTGGATTCATGGCATGTTTTCCTTTATCAGAGTCTTAGTGCTGTTTTGCCTGATAATGCTGGTTATTAATAATATCATAGTTCATTCACTGTTGCTATAACAATAGCTGAGACTAGGTAATTTCTAAGTGGTAGAGGTTTACTTGGTATATGGTTCTAAAGCCTAAGTGCACAGCATGAGCCTCTGTGAAGCCTTTTATTCTGTTGCTCATTGCAGAAGGCAAAAGAACAAGAGGACACAGGAGCCACAAAATGGGGCTGAATTCCATCCTTTGATCAGCAACGCACTCCCAAGATGACTTATCCATTTCTGTCATAGTAACATTAATCAATTCATGAGGACAGAGTCCTCATGGCCTATTCACTTCTTAGTGCTGTCACCATGGCAATTAAATTTCAACATGGATTTTTAAACAGGCAGTTGAAGCAAATTAAGCTGTGTTAAATTCTAAAAGTTATAAATTCCATTTATTATTTAGAAGCTTTTTGGACATACACTTAATTTAAATCTATTATATTCTAGATCAGTGGTTTCTACTTGATAATGTGTCTCAGAATGAAGTTTTAGAGAAATGCAGACTCCCTAAGTCTCCTTAATTGTTATCTTTAGAACAGCATTAGCTATGCTTTGTATGTTGTTGGTACGGTTTGTATATATAATGTCTTAGAATTATGATGTTCTATAGCAAATGTGTTTTCTCTGTATAAAATAATCTTTATTTGATGATATAAACTATGATGCAACATTAATTCTATTACTTAAATCACATTAAACTATGTTGTAAATATTTATGTTTATACTCAGATTTGTGCTGTGTCCAACTTGGATGAAAGAAGCATCTTTTTGCAAGTAGTTAGTTAGTGCAGAGACTCCTAACTGGTCAAAGTGCTGAGTGTAAATAACTCTGAGTGTTCTGCTGTGGCCGGATCATCTATACCAACCTCCATTCACAGAATACTTAAGGATCTTTGGGGTACAGGGTGGACAAAATATATGAGCTGTTGGGAAGATGGGAAGGAGAGCTGTGAAGTTCTGACTTCAGGACATTACACAACTGTTGCCCACATCAGCTCACAACAGCTATGTTTATCAACATAAGACCTAAAATGAAGATTAAGATTCTTGTCAGTCAAAATTACAACATAGAGAAATTTCCTCAGAGGCCTCACTCCTGTCAGAGGACCCATTGCCACTTGGTGGCTGTTGAGGTAGGAAGGGTCATTTCTATTCCTGGTAGTTTACAGATGTCACCCAAATTCTGAGCTTTTGTCCACATTCTCCTAATTTAGAATCCTCCCAGGTATCCCACATGAATCCCCTGAACTGGGTCTACATTTTCCTTCAGTTCCATAATAAGTAAGTAGTCTCTTGTTTCTATCTTCATGCTAGCTGCTGGCAAATGTATTGAGTTGCTCTGTAGACATGGGATTCCCAAGTTGAAAATCAATTCAGGGTTTCTCTAGATGCTTTAAGTGCTTTTCTGAATTAAAGGAAAGCATTGAATATCCAATCAGAATTTCAACAGCTGTTCCATATAAGGGTCTTACAGTATTCCTGTTATCTGAGGCAGCCTTCTTTGTTGAATTGCCATTGGAGCATACATTGTGACATTAAACTCACAGCTGTAAGATTGCATTCTGTTTTCTTTGCTTCCATCATCTCTGAGACCCTTCTACAGGGCTTTAGAGCGACTCTTCCAAACTTTAAAGTAGATTTTATCACTCATATGTATACAATTTTCTAATAATTCCCCAAACCATAGTTATTCAGTAACAGAATGCTAGAATCATATATGATTGGAGAGGTCTATTGGGGTCTACCCTACTGAGATTCTAAATAAGATAGAAGCTGGAGAACTCCATTATGTAATGTTTATGTAATGCTGTGACTACACATAGGTTGTGTTGTGTTGCCCATTGGCTTTGACCTGGAACAGAGCTGTGCTGCTTTGTTTCTGATAACAATTAATCTTCCTTGATACACTTACCCTCATTTCTCTTTCAAACCACTGAATGTGTGTATATGTATGTATATATGTATGTATGTATGTATGTATGTATGTATGTATGTATTTTCTCCCTTCCCCTTTTATTTCCCCATCTATTTTCCCTTTAACATGGATTTGCCAGACTTCAGGGCATGGCATGTATAATCTACTCTGGGGACATTTAAAAAAGCCTTAGATTTGCCTTTTGGACTAACATAAAATTTCTGTTTTTATATGAGGTAATTTAAACGCAATTTCCCCTCAGTCTTAGGGGAAGAAAGCAAAAATCTATACACTTTTTTTCATTGTTCAATACACCTGATGAATGATTCTTCTTTTTGTTTATTCATATCATTGAAGTCAATGAAAGACAAGCCCAGGTACAAAACAACAAGGACTTCTTTCTCAGTAGATTTTCATTTGCATTTAACATTATTCAAGTATATCAGATAGAATTCTATTACATATATAACTATACCTTTTAAAATGACACTTAAAACGCTTTGCCATGGTGTCTCCAATCTACGCCCCATTACTGCTGGTGAGTTTCCCATTTTTTTCTCTTAGTGAACTCATTTGTTTGTATGAGTCTCTCTCTTTTTTTCCTAAGGATTTACCAGGAGCCACTTAGGGATTTTTTTTTTTTTTTTAGGTAAAAGTTAATTTTGTGGTCATTTCTAGGGCTTAACTTTTGAAAGAGAGATATTTTCCCTCAAGTTGTAAGATGTTCATATTTATATAGTTTATGCTTCCACCAGCAACCTAGATCCTCCCTGACTAAACCAGTGCTTTTAAGATAGGTCTGAAAGTTTGATCAGGCTTATTGTGATCAGCATCTTCTAACTTTCTCTTTGACGTCCCAACTTCCACTTTCCATTCCATACCAATTTAACAATGACTTTTCAGCAGGGTTAGAAGATTATTCTTGTCCACAAGTAGGGCAGAAACTTTTAGAAAATATTAGGTTTTATATTCCTCCACTGAACCATACTGACAGCCCTGACCATCGTGATGACTGTTTGTTTGCAGAAAGGCATCAATTTCTATACAGAAGTGGAAGTTGCCTTGTTTTATGATATGAGTACCAGATTTAATTTCATATTAGCAATGCTTAGTTTTCTTTTTAAGTTATATATATATATACATATATGTATATATTACACATGTAATGTATATTTGTATGTATATGTATATATACATAAATGCATGAAACTCATTTCAGTTAACATTTGAAATCTTCATGTGATATAAGTGCCTTTGAATTGTTAGTATATATCACTGGTGTTAAATTAGTTCTCATATTTTAAGAAACTTGTTTGTGTAGTAGGTGAAAATATAAAATGTGTACCTGGCACAATTTCTCAAAAGAAAACTCTCTGAGATGTGTAAATTGTCCCTCTTTTCAGTTTCATAAATAGCTGCTGTGTGTCTCTAAATCTTGTGTATGAAATGCCAGGCCTCCCCCTGAAGCTGACTCCTGAAGGGCATCATCACCTCTGTCTATTGAACTAATTGTGTTAACAAGACTGCTAAGATGGTCTTTCTCTTCCTTCAACTCCTTTTCTTCCTCCTCCTTCTCTTCCCTCTCCTCCTTTTCCCCCTCTTCCCCTTCTTTTTCCTCTTCTTCCTCTTCCTCTTCTTCCTCATCCTCTTCCTCATCTCCTCATCTTCTTCCTCATCTCCTCATCCTCTTCCTCTTTCTCCTCCTCTTCATTCTTGCAGAAGACACACTATGGAAATTTTCATGAAAACAAACCATTTGACTCTTAAACACATCTAAAAATATGTGAGCTTTCTGGGAAGCTCATCTGGTAGCCAGAAGGGTTTCCTGTTAACTAACTTCAAATATCAGAGGAGTCTCTGTAGCCAGCCAGTGGCCATGGATAAACTGGTCACCTGAAAGGGACAAGGACAGGGTATGAGAGAAGGATGAAGCCAAAACAAAGGTTCTGATCAAGGCTCAAAGTTTAATATTCAGCACTGCGTTTATATAGGGAGCGCCCACAGACCCCTCTTTTGTTTCAGCTGGATGGTGTTGCTAAGCAAGCTCAGTGGGTGGTCAGTTTGTCTAAATCCCTGTAGAAAATTGTAGGTGTAAGGCAGAACACTCCACCAGGGTCGATCAAGTCCAACTGTGGCAAGCACTTAGGGTCTATTTAGCCTGCTCAAGCTTGGGGAAAGGCACAGTTCTCTTCATTGAATGTAAGATAGTGATGAAGATCATGTCAAGATTCTCATGTGTCTATGAAAGATAATCACAAGTTTCCCCTTACCCATTGTATAATGGGAGAAGGAGAAAACCTCTGTCCCAGTGGGAAACCAATAGTCTGGAATAATGAGGCTTGGGAAGGGACTGAGACTTCCTGGTGATGATCAGGATGGGACTTCAGCCTTGTATATGTGCTTGCATGCCGTACATTCAGTAGTTGTATGGGAAGACGTTATGATGAACCATTTATCATTTCAGATGCTTATGACCCACACAAGATCCCAGCAGGCTGAGTAAGGAGGCAGTAATAGGGGAGGACCAAGAGGGAAAAATCTAATGCCATCCTTTTGGAGAGATCACGGGAAGATTGTTCCAGAAGTCTTGATTAAAGCAAGAGTGTGGGCTGCAGGCTTCCTCAAATGCAAGACATGTGGACCAAATGCTTCAAGGAATTGTGACAGGATTTTTTTGAAGTTCCTCCAAGCAACCCCAAAGGATGAGGAAGAATTTGGTTTCCAAAGTTTATAACAGGGAGTTTAAAAACTGAAGGCTAATTACTCTCAAGGGTTTTCTGGGATAAAGTATCCTAAGAGGACCAATGATATTTTTAAGACATTGTTATTTTAATAATAAATTATACATATATATTGTACATATACAAATTGCACATATATAGATAATACTACAAATACATATTGTACATACACAAGTTACATACACACATATATTACAAATATATATTTGTGACTTTGTACAATTGTTCATGCTCATGTATGGGCAGGTGCATATGTGTGTGTGTGTGTGTGTGTGGTGTTTATATTTTTGTATACAAATATGGGGATGCCGGAGAATAACCCCAGGAATCATTCCTTAAGCACCATTTACTTCTTCTATTGGCCTGGAACTGGCCAAATAGACTAGGTAGGTTGGCTTAGTAAACTATAGGAATCTACCTGTTTTGTCTCCCCGATTCCATGATTACAAGCATATGAAATCATGCCTGTCTTTCAAAATATAAGTTCCAAGGCTTGATTTCAGGTCTTCATGTTGCAAGGTAATTACTTTATTGAGTGAGATAACTTCCTAACCCCAATTTTATTTTAATATTTATAATAGAATAATTTATAGCATAGACTGAGTGTTGATAAGAGCCTGATTCTTCTGACCTAGAAGATTTTTGCAGAGAGCATTAATTAACAAGAGTCGAATTTAGGTGTGACAAATGCTCTGCAAATTATCTAGGTGTCTCTATTTCCCAATGCCCTATTTGCTAATACATACCACTTTTGCATGCATTCTTTGATTACATCATCCACAGCAGCCTCCAGAGGTATGGCTGCTACTTTACATATTTTACACAGAAGGAAATTGAAGCCCTGAGGGTTAGGTGATTTGCCTAGAGTCTCTTGGGAAATGCAATTGAATTGCAAAGCAGATCTCTGGCTCCAGACATTAGAGAGAATAGGAAATGGGTTTCTAGCTAGGAGTCAGTATGTGAGTAGTATTTAAGAAATATTATGGAAGCTAAAGTGAAGTCACTCCACCGTGCTGGCTCTCCTTGCTATAATGCTTTCTATAATGAACATTATATTAGTAAATTGCCATGTACTGTTTGAGCTCACTGAGAATCTAGTTCTGGAATTTGGGTTGTGCTCCTCATCCACTACATTTCAGAACCAAGCATACTTATCTCAATGTATTCTCCAGGGCTCCTTATCTGTCAGTGAGCAGTCCCCCTAACTCTGTAACAGGGAGAAGATAAAGCAGCCCCCAAGTAAAATACTGGGTACTTGAGAGAAGCTAGAAGGTAAACTATTTCCAATGGATGTTACTGTTATTTATTTCATGATGTAAAAGTGTCCACAGTCTGAGAGAGAGGGCAGATATTCAGCCACAGGAAGTTTAACTATGGAGAGAAAGGTCAGTTGGGAACTCAAGCGGGCTGCCTCAACATCTTAATTTCTGCTGGATGTTTTAAGCACTTGATTTGCTGTTTGGCATTCTATCTATCCTTTTATCTATCTATCTATCAATCATCTATCTATTCATCCATCTCTCATCTATCTATTTCTGTTTATTATTTAACTTTGACTTGCAATGTGCTTATTCATTCAAAATTGAAAATATGTTATCATAGATCATTCTGCAAACTACACAAAACATATTTCTTCTTAATAATTCTGTGCTGTAGAGCAGCTGATCCTCGAAGAAAATAATAAAGGATCTTTCAAGGACTGAGGGGTAGAAGAAATGATAGATTTTGTCAGTTGTGTAGTGGAATGAACTATGCATTGGCATGATGAAGAAATTGTGATTGTGTGACAGAGAGCTGGAAATAACTCTAACCAAAGCAACCCAGAAATAATCTCAAAGAGGCCATACTAAAAATCTGGGTTAATTTAGTAAGGGGAAGAATAATTAATTTTATTATACCTGGCTAGGACAAGGACTATGAACAAGTCAGGCTGTAGAAGATCTTAAGATAGTGAGGTAGATCTACTAATATAAAACTATTATGTTGGGAATTTTTATTAATATAAAACATCATAATGTTTGGAATTTTATGTAGTACTTTATACATTTGAAAATACCTCTTGATAGACTTTCAAGGAATTAATGGACAGCAGCATTAATAATTCCAGGCCTCATTACAAATATAGGGGACAGGAAAGAGCAGATCTGGTAATAGTACCTGTTTAAGCTGTGTTACAGAGCTGTGGGGCCTGGCACAGCTTGACCATTGTGGGGGTGAACTCAAGATGAGCAAATGAGTGCACAAAACTCATCTATCTGCCCCCAGCATATCTATCTGCCCCCAGCACATCTATCTGCCCCCAGCACATCTATCTGTCCCCAGCACATCTATGTGCCCCCAGCACATCTATGTGCCCCCAGCACATCTATGTGCCCCCAGCACATCTATGTGCCCCCAGCACATCTATGTGCCCCCAGCACATCTATCTGCTCACAGCACATTGATTGTTCCCTTTCTTTGATCCACTTGAGCTAAGCCGCCACTTGGAGAATCTATGGCTTTCCATGTATCTCTTTCACTGGGAGACAAGCCTGTGATCAATGTGCACATCTGCCACCTGGTGGTGGTATTGCCTTTGTAAATTAATAAGTTGCCTTGTGGTTTCTAGATGTTCATCCTGTTGTTACAATTGGTTTTCACTGGGGATTTTATGCACTGCTTAATACATTTGAAAACATCTCTCAATAAACTTTTGAGGATTAGTGTTTAGCTGCATTAATAATTTCAGGCCCCATTACAAATGGGTTTAAATTCTGGGTAAGCTATGTTAGAAAGGTGTCCTGTGGGACCTGCCATAGGCTTGCCCATTGTGGGGATGAACTCAAGATGACCAAGTGGATGGCCATGGGTGTCTACAAGGCTGAGAACAAGATCTTGTGCTATTGGGAATTTGCCAAATTCACTGTTACTTTGATGGTCAGTCAACCAGATAGTCCTTGTGAGAATTGCTACCAGTGCCAAACATCAAGGCAATTTCTACCAAGGAATTGGGAGATCTGACCTTGTGCTGCCCTTCACAATGCTTGGAGATTACTTTATATAATTTTATTGATTCACAGGTGAGAAAATCCACATAGCCAGAACTCCAAGCCAAGGACCATCTCATGGCTGCATCTATCCAAACAACAGACGCTAACCAACAGCACATGTTCTGACACGTCCATGAAGTCATGCATAAGTTCAAAGAGCTATAAGATGGTGGTGCACTTAAGCATGTATAAGTGTTGTTATGCTCAGTAGGTACTAAAACCAAACAGTTACTGTTTCTTTCCAATTATTTGTAACAGTTTCCCTAAATCATGACCTATTTTCTTCTAGCAGAGTTTCTAATGCACTGCAATCACTGGGGAGGATTGACTTAGTTAGAATAAAGTACTTGCTGAAGACAGTCCTCTGTGTTCTGAAGGAATGTCCCTCCTGATAATGACTTCTCTTCATTTAGCTGCAAGGGATGACTCCCTGCTCTCTGTTTTCATTTCTCCATGGTTCTGCAGTCTCAGCTCTTACTGCTATGGTCCACACCAAGCTGGCTTCCCCTAGGAGGTGCCACTTCCTACCATTCTCTATCACAGCTTGTGCCTACTCCTGGACACTCCTTCTGTCTGCTTCTGCTGCAACTGAGATTTCTCAGGAGAGAGATTTCATCTTACAAGGCTCACACTCTTTAGTGCAGACTGTCTCTGCAGAGTTTTTAGGCTGAACAACTCCACAGCTGTGGATTCAGACCCCGGTCCTTTCATCTCATGCTCACAAATTGAGACTTCCATGTCTCATCCCACTTGCTTGAGGTCAAGATAATGGGTCGTACAATACAAAATATCGAACATATGAGCAAGAATGTACTGCTGGCAGCTTGGATGCTGATGGGAGTGGGTGAGGGAGGCGATTATAATTTAGAGCACACTCACTGCAGTCAGCAAAGCCTCAATTACGCCAAACCATAGCTTGGCTATCTTCAGTTCTAAGCAGCCAATTCCATGCACATATGGAATCATTATTATTATTATTCAGAAACTGTGGCCTTAATTATAAACTGCATGCTGATAGTTTATGGCACCATATGCTCCAAAGCCAGAACTAAAGCTCTCAGTTTCTACCTAACTCAGATATGATTCATGTAGAATGCTCTCCAAAGGACCTACTGCCCAATGTGTAGGTGGTGATGGCTCCTTCAAAGTCTTGGGATTATTGGAAGGTTTTCATTTGCTTCTGTAATTCCTATTTTGAGCCTGACGGAGGAAGAATCGAAAAGCTAGAGAAATGTTCATCTGTAAAGTCTGTATGTGATCATTTTCCTCTTTGAATGTCACAAAAGTTATAAGGGTAGAAGTATAAAATAATATGTTAGCTTTTGCATTTTGTAGTTACACTATATGGATTTCTTTTGTAAAAGTGTTTCCTGGTGGGAACCTTTCTCTCATCTTCCAGGGATATTTTTTAGGAGCCCAAGTACTGTGGGAATTGCTTCCTGGCCTAGGGAATCTTCAGGCTCTTCCCAGCCATTGCTTTCACGGTTCTTCTTTAGTGACAGGCTGTACTGCTTCTCACATTAGACTGTGTGGATGACAAATAAGTGACAACTGAGTCTCATAGGGTCTGAGTGAGACATGCGTTTTTCAGGGCCTCTTTGGGGGAGCCCAGCACCTACTCCAGACTTCTGTAATCTCCACTGAGCATCTCATAAATGAGACTCTGCTAAACATGGAGCTGCTAAGAGGCCCCTTAGTTTCTGCCTTTGAATGAAGCCAGGTGTTTACCTCATATGATATTTCAAAGATGATCTCCAGAAAAGATTAGCCATGTTTGGGGTTGGTCCAACTCTTGGAACCCAGAACAGGGTATTATATGCCATGACTGATAGGAAAAGGGACAATGATTTTTAGATTTTAGTTCTTAAAATCTCCAATTGTTATAGAAATCAACATGATTAGTGTTTACAATTTGATCTTCACTGCCAAGGCCTTGGCCATCCCTGGCTCCAGAAAAACCACACTTCCCTTATACCCTCCAGCCTCATAGGGGTTAATGGCTCCCAGATGTTGCTAGCCCTTCACATGGCCTCAACACCCTCTGCAAGTTCCCTTCACTCTGTTGCCCCCCACTTTTCCAAGAGACCCTTAACTATCTGTGCTGACAGAAACATCTGCTTTATTCCAGGATGGTGAGTGAAACATTGTATAGGCAGACATTTCCATAGGAAGATCATTGGGTTTCCAAAGCTTTTATCTGACTTTTGCATTTCTTAGAGCTAGTGATACAGAAACTGCTATGATCTGCATGTTT
Source organism: Apodemus sylvaticus (assembly GCF_947179515.1). Taxonomy (NCBI): domain Eukaryota; kingdom Metazoa; phylum Chordata; class Mammalia; order Rodentia; family Muridae; genus Apodemus; species Apodemus sylvaticus. The sequence goes on along the minus strand of NC_067474.1, from coordinate 10,457,351 downwards.
CTGTTCATTAATTGAAACATATCACCCTATGTGGTAATATTAGAAAGTGAAGTCTTTGGGAGTGTTTAGTTCACGAGGGTGCAGTCTTTATGAATAGAAATAGAGTCAGCACTGCAATAAAACTGGCTGCCTAAAGCTCTTTTGACCCTTCTCTCATGCAAAGATACAATGAAAAAATGCCCTCAATAAACCAGAAACTGAGTCTTCATCAAATACCAACTCTTCCTTCATATTAGCCTTCCTGACTAAGAGAACTATAAGAGAATGACTCTGCATTGTTTAAGCTACAATCTGTCGTATTTTGTCAAGGAAATGATTGCAGCATTCTTTACAAAATATGGCAGACTTGGTAGCTTAAAATAACAAGGGGAGGGAGTGTTTAAATGGCTTCTAAATTCTAGTCACTTCTCTCTTGCATCTCTCTCATCCTGGTTGCTAATTGTTGATCCATCCAGGTAACTCTGCACCAAGCCCTTCTGAACTTTTATGTTCTGTTCCACCTTTCAACTTCAGGTCACTTCCCTCCCACAATCTTGTCCCTTGTGTCTCTGTGTCCTGTGTGTCTCCTGTCTACCACAGCCTAAACTGAAGAATGCTTTCCTAATCCCAACAGAAGACATCGCTTTTTCTCTCCCCCGAATACCAGAGGAGCTTCATGGTTCCTCATCCTGACTCATGTAAAGCAACTTAATGAAGGAAGAGATTACTTTGCCATACAGTTCCAGGGGCTGCATTGCACTGTGGCAGGGAAGATATGGTGGCAGGAGTAGGTTGCGGGTCACAAAGGATCCACAGTTGGGAAGCAGAGAACAATAAATAATTCTGTTCAGGTTACTTTCTTCTTTTCATTTAGTCTAGGATCCCGCCCACATTTAGGGTGACTCTTCCTAACTCAATTAGCCAAATCTGAATAATCATTCACAAGCATGTCCAGAGACTTGTCTTTTCAATGATCCTAGATTCTATCAAGTAGACAGTTGATATTAACCACCGTACATGTTGCTTTTATTGATCTGATATAACTGTCTTCTTGGAGGCTTTCTACTGAATAAGGTCACCCTTTCTAGTTTGTTCTGAACTTTGGCTGGCTGGTTCAACTCAGCTGCTGTGGCCCAAACTCCTCTCGAAGTTGATTGATTCAATATGACTTCTCTCAGCTTCTCATTGAATTGCTTTGTTTGGCCTCAAACTAACCCCAACAATCTGTTCTAATTTTTTGGCTCCTTCTCATTCTCTGGCTCCTTCTGTCTTCACCTGTGTCTAGCTTGTTCTCTCTACAACCTGTCTCTGTAAAGCTGAGCCTTTAAAAACTGACTCTGAACTTCACAAACTAATTGTCATGAACTCAACTACATTTCCCTGCCTTTCAACTTACTGATTCAAACAAACTGACTGACTAGAACTCAGAGATCTGCATGCCTCTGTCTCCTGATTAATAGGATTAAAGGCATTTACTACTACACCTGGACCTGAGCTTTTCTTTACCTGAAACTTGTTCTATACAAGGCTGTCCTTGAACTCAGAGATCTGCTTGCATCTGTCCCTGGGATTAAAGGTATGTCTGTATTCCAGTCAGATCACATAGACTTAGAATGTCTTTGGATCTCTTGACAAAATAGTCATGTTGCTGGATTAAAATTTCTTTCCAAACCAACACTCCATTGACTCTAACATTCCTCATAGTTTCACGTGGTAATTAAATACACTTTGGGAAAATTCTATATTATTTCTGCATTTCAGCTTTTTATCAAAGAGGTGCTATCACAGTGAGTAACTCTTCTGCCAATTTCATGAACTATTTTGCTGGTACTTCCTCAAACAGCTGTCTTGTCTTCTATCACTGCTTACCTAGTATGTTGACAAGACTTTTTTGTTTTATTTTCCCTTGGATTCTTTCTCCCCACAACTTCAAGCAGAGTTGCCTATGGTCATGTACATGCTTAAATTTGGTTTGAAACACTCTCTAAAAGTTCTTGGGCAGTTTGTTATGAAAATTTCTGAAGACATTGAAGTCATACACACACACACACACACACACACACACACGAATATGACATATATATGTTCCATTTTCAGTTTTAATTAAGTATAGATATAGTCAGGTGACAAACACATGCACACACACACACACATACACACACACACACACACATGGGGAGATTTATTAGAATGTAACAATGGCTGCCTATGAATGAAAAGTCCAAGGATCAAGTAGTTGACAAGGCTAGATGTCTAAGCTGGTCTTCAGTATGTTCTGGAATCCCAAAGAAGTAAGGCTTTAATCCCAGTGAAGTAATAAACTTGTTAGGGAGGAAAGAGCAAACAGGCAAAGAGCATAAGCTTCCTTTGTTCATGTTCCTATAAAGGCTTCCAGTAGAAGGGCTGGCCCAGAAAGTAGGCTTTCCCAACTCAATTATCTGAATTAAAGATGTATCTTCCCACCTCAAAGATCTGTAATAAAAGTAGATTGTCCTACTTCAAAATTAGCAAAATCAAACACATACCTACTCTCTCTCTCTCTCACACATACATACATACATACATACATACATATAAAAAAACAAAATTCCTCACAAGTGTGCCATTCCATTTTTGAGTTTTAATTAATTCCAGATATAGTCAAGTCGCCAACCAAGAATAGCTATCACGTTTACTTAATCTTTAACCAAAAGCTTGTTTCAAGAAGATTCTATACCATGTGCGTCTGTTTTCCTCTGTTCTGTAACTACTTGGTGCTACTAACCTCTTCATCTGCCTACTAGACCCTGTGATCTGGTAAGACAGCAAGGGCACATCAGGGTTAATAGGGCTTCCTTATTGAAAGAGTCAGATAGCACTTTCCCTACTTCCTCACTTGCATTCTACTAATCCTCTGTTCCCTGCCTCAGCTCCCTTCACCTCAGCCAGTGCCTCTGATGGCGGAAGCCCACCTACAGCTGTGGAGATTTCGTGTTAGGTTTATATTACTACTGGACACTTCTTGGATCGCTCTTCTTTGTTTAATGTTTCTACCACATTCTGTTGATTCTCTCCCTATCTTACTGACTCCTCTATTTCTGGCCCCTTGTGGATTCCCCTTTTGGTCACACTGTAATTGTTTTCCTGAGGGTCTAATGTGAGGCTCTTGATTCCTTTCATTCTCTGTACCTTTCTGGGAGCTGCTTCTTCTACAATTTTCATGTCCCATGTACTGTATACTAACAACTTCAACACTTATATTTACCTCTTAGACACTGCCTCTGATTTCAGGCTCAATCAATCAACTAAGAGCTAGATAGCACATCTCATAACATATACCAAAACTCCCTTCTCTCTCACTGAACAGGTCCCTGTTTTGGATGTTTCCATTGATGCCACCATCGTCTAAAGACTCTGAGAGCTGGTTATGACCCTGTCTTCTCTCTCTTATCCAAATCCCACGTGTAACCCACCACAGATTTCTGCTAATTCCATGGTCTAGATTCTATGTGGATTATCTTTAACCCCCTTCCCTTCCTATTATTGGTTGAGCCCTACCCTTACAGCTTTTCTGGACTTGTACAAATGAGTCCTAATACCTCATTTCCCTAGCATTCCTTTTCTTGTGGCTCCAAACACGATTGCCTATTATCAGTTAGTTACTTTTTTTCTCTCCTTTATTGTTTTTTTTAATTGAGTATCTTCTTCATTTACATTGCAACAGTAAAACCTTTCCCAATTTTCCCCTCCCAAAAGCCCCCCTCCCCAAAGATTCCCTACCCCTCCTCCCACCCCTGCCTCCATGTATATGCCCCTCTACCCCCACACTTTCACCTCCCCCCTAACCCCCACCCTCCGTCCATTTTCCTTTGTTGGGGCCTCTTTTGAGCCTTTACTTGACCAAAGACCACTCTTCCCACTGATGCCCAACAAGGCATTCCTCTGCTACATTTTTGGCTAGAACCATGTGTACCCCTTGGTTGATGGTTCAGTCCCTGGGAGTCTTGGGGTATCTGGGTGTCTGAAGTCATTGTTCTTCCCATGGGGCTGTAAACCCCTTCAGCTCCTCCAGACCACCTTCCTGATCCTCCATTGGGGAACCCAAGCCCATTCCAATAGTTGGTTGCCTCTGTCTCCTCCTCCTTCCATTTCATCTGTCTTACCTCTATTTTCATGTTCTGCTTCCTTTTAATTTCTCAGAGTATAGGTGGTTAAATTTGGTCTACCTGGATAATCCAGACAACTCCCCTTCCAGGTCCGTGACCTTAATCACCACTCTTGAGCCCCTTTACATGTATGGGACTGTTCCTGGGTTCAGTTGAGGCCATTATTCTGTTGACCAGGACTAATGATGAGCTAATGTCTGGGGTCATTTGATTGGGTTCTGTGACCGCATGGTTTATATCTTATCATTCTTACATTATTTTAACAAGATTTTAACATTGTCATCATATTTTGAATTCAAGTGGTATAGGAAGGTATTGGGCTTTCTCTGGTTCACTTAGTAAGTCTAGAAACTTCAGGTGTACAAAACCTCTGACAGGACCTTTTCAGTGATGCATTTGTTACAGGAGGGCACCTCACAAGCCCTTTACTGGGCAAGGAGAAACCAATAGGAGTCCCATTGTTCCAATTAAACAAAAATTAAAGGGTTAAACAAAGAAACCTACGGCATGATAAATAACCACAGCACAAAAGGCAAGAAGGCACTTCCCCTCCACAACAAATGAAACGACTAAACAAAAGATGTATTCTGTGTTAGGAGAAATGTTCATTTGTGAGGTTATCATCCAATAAAAATTCATATATCTTCCCTATAAAAGTTATTATAAGGCAAAAACAATTGGGTTTGTCATTTGTCACATTTATTAGTTTTCATGAATTATTCACTAGAGCAACAGTCACTGATTTATTTCATTCTTTGAGCAAACGATTATGATTTTCTAAATACAGCAATTGTACCTTTCAGGGTTTTAGAAATAATGTACTTTAATTTCCTGCCCTCTAGTGACAAAAATAATGTATGCATGCATGCATATGGAATAAATTCTACAAATCTAACAAAGTTTAGGTGCAGGCTCCACACATGCTCCAAACTCGACTGTGTTGTGCTTCATGTTTGTTGGGCAAAGCATATCTATTTAGAGAGTCTGGAACAGTGAATTTAAAATGGGTACTTAATTAAAAGTCAGTGTTTTGCTTTCACCCAGCTGTGTGTAGCCTATGGCTTTATAATCACTGCATATACAGTATAGGACATTCTGGTAACAATCAGCAAGTGATCATTTTAATAGGTTCAACCTAAACTAAGTTTTAGAATGCAAGGAAACATACCAATTTAAAAATGCCACCCTGATATTGTGGTCTTTGAGTCTAAGTTTCTGTGGGAGCTTGCTTGATAACCAGCCTGGTGAGTTAGCCCAGAGATACACATAGTGAAACTATTTGATTATTGTAATGGTATTAAATGAGGTAGGCTTGCTACACTGAATGGGAACTGGTCAAGTGTGACATTCCAAATATTTTATACTTCTGAGTACTGACTGTTCTAACTTCTAGAACATTCTGCATCCACAAGCACAAATAGAAAAATATGGTACTTGTCTTATTAATTAACCATTAACAAATTATCAAGTATAGACTCAATTCTTTGCTGAATGACTGAGTTTGAAAAAAAGAGGCTCATTCATGTGACATAGAGTGTAGGCCTCAAGACTTGGTTCTGCATCCTGAGATGATGGCACAATCAGTTCCAGTGTGGTATGAAGTGGCTGGTTGGTTCTCACCGCAGAGGTCTTTTATGATACCTTCATTATGGGGCTTGTTAGAGTGGTTGCATCAATGTATGTTCTCTTGGTGATCAGACCTAGATGTACCTGCAAGCTCCAGGGACAAAAGGCTTGGTGGCCACTCATTGGTGGTAATGACAGTAGTGGTACAATGGTCCCCCTTCCCAGAAAGCCAGGATGGTCCTTTGATGGTGTATGAGATTGCCTACTGGCTTTGCCTGACAGCTTCCCTTTGTGGAAGGTTGATCATGGGGTGATGGCATCCTGTCCAAATGTGAAAGACCATAGCTAGGGACTGCTGTGACTCTATCTCTGGGTGATAACTCACTTCACACTGCTTACAGCAGCTGGATTATGTGGATATTATTCCTATCTTCAGAGGAGAAAGTCTCTGTCTAAGGTCATCTTTGCAACCCACGGATGGTACAGTACTGTGGACTAGTTACTAATAATGAAAATTGTTTTGAGTATCTCTTAAATGTTCTTAGCAGATGCATGTGCAAGTCAGCGGGTGAGCTGATACTGATGGTTATCATCTAACCATTTACCAATATATTCATATTCCTAAATATAACACTGTATATATATATATATATATATATATATATATATATATATAATTATTTAGGAAAAAGGAAAGAGAAATTTACAAGAAAATTATATCCCTGCTGCTGCCTGTCTGTCTCCCAAGCTTATCAAGTTTCTGCAATTTAATTTTGATTTCATTAAATTATAAAATAAACTGAAAAATAAAGGCTATGGATAATTGCTTTAATTTTGGCTGTGGAAGCAAACAATTTGGACAGTACTATACTTAGGACATTGAGGTAATGTCATCATGTTTCAAAGAAAGGAAGGGCCTCTTAGCAGGACAGGCCATCTGGTTAAAAACTTCCAGGAGTGGAGAGATTCTTTTTAGGAAGAACATGGACATTTATTGCTTGTGTTCAGAAGGTCCTTTTTGGTTTTCTTTTCTCCTATTCTGTCTATTATTATTCTAGTCTATTTTATTATATTTATTTATTTATTCTGTTATTATATTTCAGATAATTTTGATATGCATCCCAGTTGGTCTCAAATTCATGTATTCTCCTGCTTTATTCTCCTCATGTCTGAGATTATATGCTTGATACACCATGGCTGAGCAAAATAAAAGAAAAAGCAATGAAGAGAAGGGAAATAAAAGAAACCTTAATTAAAATGCAAATGAGAGAACAGAACCAAGGCTTCAAAGGAGAGATACAGTAGGAATTCTGCTGGTTTGCTATAGAAAAAAAAAAAAGGCAGAGGGAAAGAGGAAGAGGAAGAGACTGAGGGAATGGCAGCACCAGGTAAGAGCACTTCCTGCTCTTAGACAATCACCACTTGGTTCCTGGCAGCTATACCTGCCTACAATTTCAGTTCCAGGAGAACTGATGTCCTCTTCTGACCTATGTGGGTATACACACACACAGACACACAGACACACACACACACACACAGACACACACAATAATAATAATAATAATAATTAATAATAATAATAATTAATGAATCTTTTTTAAAAAGGGAAAGTAAATTGAGTTGGTGGGATAAGATTAGAATAAGCAAAATCGACAATAAAATTGTAGTTGTGGGTGGCAAGGGTTACCTGAAGAACAATGATGCTAAACCTTGGTCTCTAAAGCAATGGACTTGAGAAGTAGTGCAACCTTCAGAGGCAGGGCTTGGTGAAGAAACGATTATATCATAGAGGTGGTGGATTACTGTGTTTATCAAAAGACTGAGCAGGCTCTTTCCAGATTGGAGGATCTCTCGAAGTCAGAACTTAGGTCTGTAGGACTGGACTGGTTATCAAGAGAGCATGCAGGAAGAAAGTGTTTAGCTAGCCTCTGTCCCTTCACACATACCGCCTCTCTGTGTTCACATGCTTCTCTGCGTGCCGTGACCCAAGTCCGAGGACTTTAGTAGATGGGGAGAAGATCCTGGCTCCATGCTCTCTCACTTTTCTGACCCTAAAACTATAAGCCAAAATAACCCACGTATCTTTTTTAAAATTTTTTTCTATTTTTTATTGAATATATTCTTCATTTACATTACAAATGTTATACCCCTTCCCGGTTTCCCCTCCCCGAAACCCCCAACCCATTCTCCCACCCCCTGCCTCCAAGAATATGCTCCTCCACCCAACCTACTCCCATGACCCCCACTCAATTTCCCCACACTGGGGCCTCTATTGAGCATTCACAGGACCAAGGACCTCTCCTCCCACTGTTGCCCGACAAGGCATTCTTTTGCCACTCTTTTGGCTGGAACCATGTGTACCCCTTGGTTGATGGTTTAGTCTCCGGGAGCCCTGGGGTGTCCCGTTGGCCGACATCGTCCTTCTTCACATGGGGCTGCAGCCCCCCACCCCCCCAGCTCCTCCAGTCTGCCCTCCAACTCCTCCATTATGAACCTCCCGCTCAGTCCAATGGTTGGCTGCTAGTATTCGCCTCTGTATCTGTAAGGCTCTGGTGGGGCCACTCCAAAAGGCACCCATGACAGGCTCCTTTTGGTACGCAGTTCTTGTCATCCATAGTAGATTTGGGGTTTGATAACTGTTTATAGGATGAATCCCTAGGTAGGACAATCTCTGAGTGGTCTTTCCTTCAGTGTCTGCTCCACACTTTGTCTCCATAGTTGTTCCTGTGAATATTTTGTTCCCTTTCTCTGAGGAACCAAAGCACTCCCCTTCCCTTTGGTCTTCCTTCTTCCTGAGGTCTGTGAATTGTAACTTGTTTATTTTGAGTTTATGGGCTAACATCCACTTATCAGTGAGTGAATAACATGTGTGTTCTTTTGTGATTGGGTTACCTCACAATGGATGGACACTTTCTAGTTCCATCCATTTGCCTAAGAATTTCATGAATTCATTGTTTTTAATAGTTGAATAGTACTCCATTGTGTATATATGCCACATTTTCTGTATCCATTCCTCTGTTGAAGAACATCTGGGTTCTTTCCAGCTTCTGGCTATTATAAATAAGGCTGCTATGAACATAGTGGAGCATGTGTCCTTATTACATGTTAGAGCATCTTCTGGGTATATGCCCAGGAGTGTTATAGCTGGGTCAGCAGGTAGTGCTATGTCTAATTTCCTGAGGAACCTCCAAACTGATTTCCAGAGTGGTTGTGCCAGCTTGCAATCCTACCAGCGATAGAGAAGTGTTCCTCTTTCTCCACATCTTCTCCAGAATCTGTTGTCCCCTGAGTTTTTCATCTTAGCCATTCCTACTGGTTTGAGGTAGAATCTCAGGGTTGTTTTAATTTGCATTTCCCTGATAAGTAAGGATGCTGAACATTTCTTTAGGTGTTTCAGAGCCATTTGAATTTCCTCAGTTGAAAATTCCCTGTTTAGCTCTGTAACCCACATTTTAAAAAAGGTTATTTGGTTCTCTGGAGTCTAACTTCTTGAGTTCTTTGTATATATTGGATATTAACCCTCTATCAGATGTAAGATTGGTAAAGACCTTTTCCCAATCTGTTGGTTGCCATTTTGTCCTGTTGACAGTGTTCTGAGGGAAATAAAAGGGCCAGGGACGGCAGTACTCCAGGTCCTGCATAGGAGAACTCTGGCATGCAGAGCCCAGGGGACCATGCATCACACTGGGGTAGGGATTTGGGCACCCAGGTACCTAGTGGAGCATGAGGCTGCCCGGCTAGTGAGGAGGTCTTTGTCCAGAAGGCAGGGCTGCAAATGGTCCCAGGTACCTGTTGAGGAAGCTACCTGACTGTGAGGAGGCTTGATCCTTCCCTGGCAGCTGGAAACAGTGAGGCCTGCTCCATGCTTCTAAGCAGTGGAATTTGATAAGAAGAGACAGTTCACAGTTTTAATGCTTTATTATTAAAAGAGTAGAAAGAGAAAAGAATATAGAGAAGAAGAGAGAGAAAGAGAAGATAGAGAAATGAGTGATGGCCATGACCGTGTGGAAAGGAGAAAAAGAATGGCGAGTGAGGAGGAACAGAAAGAGACAAGGGGCAAGAGAGACGAGAGACGGGGCAGGAGAGAACTAGGAAGGGCAAGAAGCCTCCATTTATAGTGGGCTGGGTTACCTGGCAACAGCCAGGTAACTGAGGGGCAGGGGACAGCCTGGCTATAGCCAGGTGACTGCAGAGGTAGAGTCCAGCCAGAACACTAGGGGCCTGGGGCACGGCCACCCGTGACAGACAACCACATGTCTCTCCTGTAGGGGGTGGGGGATTGTAGGGGTTGCAACTGCGGCAGGGGCTGGTGTCTAGGGGCTGGTGACTGAACTCTTCCCATCCCATGTAGATGGAAGATGCCCCCCCCCACCTGGTCTCTGGGGTTCAAAGTCACTGCTCTACCTGAAACCAGGCTGCCTGTGCACAGATCACCTCCCTACAGTGTCCCTAGCCTTACAGAAGCTTTGCAGTTTTATGAGGTCCCACTTGTTGATTCTTGCTCTTAGAGCATAAGCCATTGGTGTTCTATTCAGGAAATTTCCCCCTGTGCCCATGTGTTCAAGGGTCTTCTCCACTTTCTCCTCTATAAGCTTCATGGTATCTGGTTTTATGTAGAGGTCCTTGATCCACTTGGATTTGAGCTTTGTATAAGGAAATAAGAATATAACCCACATATCTTTATAAAGTACTCAATTGAAAGCATTTTACACTATAGCAAGACTAATGTCAATACTAGGTTACCTGTTGATATCATTCACTTTTCTAGGAAAGCTTTGGTGAGTAGAGGTCACTCATGAATGCCTTGGTAGAATACAATTCTGTTGGCCATCAACCCTGTCATGTTCATGTCAAAGACAAGGTAAAGCATTTGACTTAGGCATGCTGGGGTGCCCAGACCATGGACATATGGAAAGAAAGTGAATACTTAATAATGTAGTGAATTCCAGGGGAATTTATGCTAGCTTTATTTAAACAGCTGAAGACAGGTGGGCTTGGGTAGCACTGCATATTTGTTCTAACTTATTTAATTTTGGTGCTGTTAGGGACTGAACTCAGTACCTTGTGCTTTCGAGGCAAGTGATCTCCTCTGAGCTATGTTACCAACCCTGCATCTTGTTTCTTGATAGATCACAAGACAAAGCTTGAACTACCTTGTTCACTCTCACACAAAGTCCCAAGATCCTATTTGTATCATTGTTGAAAAATAGAAAATTTTGATTTATGGATGATGTATTTTTGTGAGACTGGCACGCTCTCTACTGCCAAGGTGGTATATACACACATTATCCTGAATGTGTATCCTCCTATGCTACCAGACCATTGGTAGTGTTCTTGTTGTTGTTTTGTAACCTGATTTAAGATACTTTATAATTCATTCACTTATAGATAAGGAATTATGTGGAAGATAAACAAGTAATCTTGGGAAAAGGAAAATCACATTTAGCTAGGATATATAAGATTAAGATAAAATAACAAAAAAGAGAATTTGGGACAGTATTTATGAACCCAGCTAATGAAGGGACAGAACAGTCAGTGGCACTGTAGGGGCAGATGAGGAGTTGGACATTTTGATATCTTTGCAAATCCTAATTTTGTCTTAAGAACTCATAATTGAACATGTTATCCATTTTCAAGGAAAGACACTTCAGATAGTCAGGTTTTTGTATAATTTTTTATTAGATATATTCTTTATTTACATTTCAAATGATCTCCCCTTTCCTGGTTTCCCCCCCCCCCAAAAAAAAAATCCCATAAGCCATCTCCCCTTCCCCTGTTCCCCAATCAACCCCCTCCTGCTTCCCTGTCCTGGTATTCCTCTACACTGCTTCATTAAGCCTTTCCAGGACCAGGGGCCTCTCCTCCCTTTGATGTCCAACAAGGCCATCCTCTGCTGCCTATGCTTCTGGAGCCATGGGTAATACCATGTGTACTATCTGGTTGATGTTTTTGTCCCTGGGAGCTCTGGGAGTACTGGGTGGCTCATATCATTGTTCCTCCTATGGCGCTGCAAACCCCTTTAGCTCCTTGGATTCTTTCTCTAGCTCCTCCATTGAACTGTACTCAGTTCAAGGGCTGGCTGAGAGTGTCCCCCTCTGTATTTGTCGTGTACTAGTAGGCCCTCTCAGGTGACAGCTATATCCAGCTCTAGTCAGCAAGTACTTGTGGGCATTGATAATAGTGTCTGGGTTTTGTAACTGTATATGGGATGGATTACTAGGTGGGGTAGTCTCTGGATAGTTTTTCCCTCAGACTCTGCTCCACACTTTGTCTCTGTATCTCCTTCTGTGGGTATTTTGTTCTCCCTTCTAAAAAGGACCAGAGTATCCATATTTTGTTACTTCTTCTTGGGCATCATTTGATATGTGAATTGTGTCTTGGGTATTCTTCTGGGCTAATATCCACTTATCAGTGAGTCCTTGATCCACTTGGACTTGAGCTTAGTACAAGGAGATAAGAATGGATCAATTTGCATTCTTCTACATGCTAGCTACCAGTATAACATATAACCAGCACCAGTTGTTGAAAAGGCTATCTTTTTTCCACTGGATAGATTTAGCTCCTTTGTCAAAGATCAAATGACCATAGGTGTGTGGGTTCACCTCTGGGTCTTCAATTCTATTCCTTTGATCTACCTGCTTATCACCATACCAATACCATGCAGTTTTTTAACACTATTGCTTTGTAGTACTGCTTGAAGTCTGGGATACTAATTCCTCCAGAATTTCTTTTACTGTTGAGAATAGTTTTAGCTATCCTGGGTTTTTTGTTATTCCAGATGAATTTGAGAATTTCTAAACATTACCCAGTTAGTAAATGGAAAAGCTCCTCTTTGACCCCAGGTTTCTCTGACTCTGCAGTGCTGGAGACAGATAATAGGGTGAGAGGGTCAACCTTCCAGCTGAGCCAGCATCAGCAATGCCAAGGATTCACACGGAGCTAGGCCTCCCTGCCCCCATCCAAGATCCTCACCTGCTGCCTCTAGGAGGAGGACAGCATCCCCTGGGGTGTGTACCAGATTTCACAATGAGATCAGGACAGTGACACAGGATACTTTTTCAAACAAAATAGAAAACAGTTAGTTAAAGGAGATGATGGGTATTTAGTCAGACTGTGCTGAACAGCTTAAAGGGAAGATAATACAAAAGCTCTATGATACCTAGATATTTCATAGCTGATGCCAAACTGGCATAGGAGTAAAAATGAATAGTGACGGGGACTAGAGCCATCTACACACACACACACACACACACACACACACACACACACCACACACACACACACCAGGGCTGTTACTGCTATGCACACTCATTGGACCAATCTATTGATTCTTTTCTTTTTAAAAAGATTATTCATTTTATGTTAAATTTTTGCTTTCATGTATGTCTGTGCCCCACATGTGTGTCTGGTGCCTGTAACAGCCAGAAGAGGGTACTGGGTCCCTGAGACTGGAGTTATAGATGGTTGTGAGCCATTATGTAGGTTCTAGGACTCAAATCCAGGTCCTCTGGAAGAGAAACCAGTGCTCTTAACTGTTGAGCCACCTCTCCAGCTCTATCATTTTTTTTCTTTTTCCTGAATGACAATCTAATCTGCCAAAAGCCGGAAGGAGCAACAATCAGAGAAACTGCAGTCCAATTGGTATAATCATGACTAATAAGAAAATTGCTTAGAGGCCGGGCAAACTGACTATAAATACTCCTTTGAAATGCTACCTCTCCTTCTATTGGCTCTGGATATTAAGACTACAGAGTTGGTGGAGCTAATGTGAGTATTTAAGTTTGTAAGCACATCCCTCTTTTTCAAAGGACCTAAATTTGGTTCCCAGCACCCATATTGAGTAGCTCACAACCACTGTAACTCTGACTCCAGGGGATCCACTGTCTTCTTCTTATCTTTGTAGGTTTCTGCACTCTTGTGTACATATCTTCCCTGATATATACATACATATAGCAACAACAAAAGAGTGTCAGGGTGTGGAAAGTAGGAACCCTGTGCATAAGTCGTGAAGGTGTAAAGATGAGTAGTTTTTATGAAGAGTGGTATGGAAGTTCCTCCAAACATTAAAACTGGAATAACCACATAACACAGTAAACCTCTGCAGAGTACATATCCAAAATTAATGAGATTTGTATGTGAAAGAGACATCCAAGTCCATCTTAGGATTTTACAAAAGGACAATACCAGAAGTCTGCCCAAACATCTGTTGGCAGATAATGATAAAGACATTGTAGTAGTATGACAACTGTGGTGACCCAAAGGAATATGGAGGACATTGTGTTAGGCAAAATATATGAGGGACCCAAAATAACTACAGTAACAACCACAAAACACTTTATTTACTTACTGTGGGATATTTTATAAAACATTGAATAAATAGGAGAGTAAAGGCATGGTTATTAAGGAAGTTAATAGGAATGATCAGAGTGAACAAATTTATAGTTCGGCAGGATGAATAAATCTACAGATCAAATGGCATCATGAAACCTATATACTTAGCAATATTTTTTTTTTTTGCAGTTGCCTGTGATGGTGCATTGTAACTGCCTGCAGTTACAATGGGTTACCAGGATGGGTTACCAGGTTATCTGGAAGGAAAGCTGGGGATAGAACAGTGTAGCGAGAGAGAATATGAAGCCAAGACAAAAGGTTTTCTCATCAAGGCTCAAAGTTTAAGGGGGGTCTCCAAATATATAGGCAGAGGTAAAACCTTTTCCCTAAAGGCTGGAAACTCCAAAGGCAGAACTGGTTCAGGTTGCTCAGCAGATGGCTAGTGCCTCTCAGGAGACTACAGGTCCTTGAAGAACAATGGCCTTCACCTTGGTCTGAGCGTTCCACCCTAGGTGGAGGGGATTATGGCTAACATGGGAATTCCAGCTCAAAGGCTGGGAGAGGAACTTCATCTTGGTCAATGTCAAGTTTCTGCCAGGTGGCATGGTACCCCAATAAGGCTCTCTACAGTGCATGCCTATAATCCCAATACTCAGGAGTATGGAGCAGGCAAGGGAGTTTGAGACCAATCTTGGATAGATCGTGAGTTCAAGGCTGACTTATGTTACACAACAAGAAAAAACAAAAACAAAAACAAAACAAAAGAAAAACTATCCCAAGAGCAGATGGCTGTCTCTGAGGCTGTAGTCACCTAAGGCACTGAGTCTGCCTGTACCTTATTCTTGGACCCCCCAACCTCCAGATCGATCACAGATAATGTACTGTCTTCATAACCACTCAGCGTCAGGTATTTTGTTGCAGTATGGGGAAAAGGGATTGGGAAAGAGAAGCAACTCTCTGCCTTCTCTTCTCTCCTACCCAACCAAGCAGACTCCTTTTTCCTGGACTCAGAATTTAGACTGTGCTGTTGGAACTGTGGTTTAGATATATCACGATCCTGCCTTCCTGTCAGGAAAGTATCTGCCATTTATTTCCACAAGAAGATTCCTCCCATTTAACCAACTTTCCAATTCATTTTTTGGAAAGCAACCAGATTTTAAACTGGGGACTGCCTGGAGCTACTTTTTCACAAGAATGTTTGTATGCCAATTCATATAATCCTATTTAGCATGCATTTTTGAAGAAATCATTTGTCAAAGACTTGAAATTTGTATATATTAAAGAAAGTTTATACTTTTTATTGAACTTTGCAGACACAGTGAGGACTGTTTAAGGGCTCATACTTCTGTGTCAGCTGTTAAAGGGGCTTAAGCTCAGTATAAAATAATCCTGAAAGTTCACTCTAATTTCAAAATATTGGGTGACACATCTTTTCTAGTTAAGACTTTCCATATGTAGGAAAATGACTGACTTTAGTTCTGCATTCTTGGAAAATCCACAATTATTATTCTTCATATACAAATTCTCTGCCCCACTGGCTCATTCTTGTGTTTGGACTCAGTTTCCTGAAGTGTATGGCTGTAGTTGCAAGAGCTATGTGTAACACTTTACAGAATTACAAGGACATTGAATGTTTTGTTTCATATTATTGACATGTTGAGTTTCCAGGTATTATGCCAACAGAAACAAACAGACCAATCTGGGTATGTAACAAGTTCAAGGCTATTTCAGGGGGAATTTCTAAATCATATTTTATTGTATACCCTTTATATATTTTACATACAATATAGCATTTATGTATTATTTATACATTTATGCACTTTTTCATCTAATACCTGGTATGAGCTGTTAATTTGAGTGTAGACCTGCACATCCTGTATATGTGTGTTCATGTGTATGAAAGTTCATGTGTGTGCCAGGGTTTGTGTGCCTGTATGTACTCATGAATGTGGAGGTCAGAGCACAAACCTGTATTCTACTGTGTCTTGCCTTGCCACTGGTGTGGGTGGAGTGCAGCAATCAAGCCACTCAGGGGAGGCAGAACAAAGTCTGTAATGGTGTTTCCCTTTGCCTGACAGTGAGAAGAAACATCAGTGGGAGGAGAGGCCCTCGGGTCTGAGGGTGTTCAATGCCCCAGTGTAGGGGAATGCCAGCCAGGGCAGGAGGATGGGAGTGGGTAGGTTGGGGAGCACCCTCACGGAGGCAGGGGGGAGAGGGATGGGATAAGGGGTTTCTGAAGGGGAGACCTGGAAAGGGGAAAACATTTGGAATGTAAATAAAGAAAATATCCAAGTGGGGGAGGAAGAAGAAGAAACAGTGGGTCTGGAATGAATGCTGTGGTTCTCAGTCTCCTGGGTACCTGGGTGGTGCTAGTTTAGGAGAACCGGATCTGATTCCCAGTGAGCACATAAAGTATGGAGGGGCTGGAGGAGAAGGTGAGGCTATTTAAGATGAAGGCCTTCCCTATAGCAATCCTTAATTAAGAGATGATCCTCGCTTGTTCATAAGGGTTTACTTGATAATAGATATAAATGCATACTTTCTATTCAGGGGTAAACCAGGGATTAATTATCTTTAATGGGAAGGAATGCCCAGGAAAGGAAGCTCATTGGCTGAATGATGGAGGCCTGTCAAGATGCCTCATTAGCATGGAGAACTCCATGTGTTTATGCTATGGGACCCAGGGCCCATGGTCCTCAGTTGAGTATCATAGTTACCTGTTCCACAGCAGGTATAGAAATGGATAGGGAGTGGCTAGACTCCTGTCAGGCTCAAGTCTCTGAGATTCCTAGCATCTAAGCTTATTCAGGCTTACCAGTTCTTATGTCTGTCTGGTACCATATGCCCTACAAAACTGGGTGTTATTCCTCTGCTGTCCATCTTGTTCTGTTTTTCTTTTTGAAAAAAGGTTTCTCATTGACCTTGACCTTACCAAGTAGACTAAGCTACCTGGCCAGGGAGCCCAAAATATGGCCATTCTGAGTCGCTGTACAATGCACACAAGCCACCATGGTCAACTTTTTACATACAAACCCTGGGGATTGAACTCAGGTCCTCATGTTTGTTCAGCAAGCCTTCCTTCCTTCCTTCCTTCCTTCCTTCCTTCCTTCCTTCCTTCCTTCCTTCCTTCCTTCCTTCCTTCCTTATTAGATATTTTCTTTATTTACATTTCACATGTTATCCCCCTTTCCTGGATTCCCCTGCAAAATCCCCCTATCCCACCTCCCAACCCCTCAGCCCCCCACCCCCCACCCCAACCCCTGCTCACCAACCCTCCCACTCCCACTTCCTTGTCCTGGCATTCCCTTCACTAGCCTTCACAGGACCAAGGGCCTCTTGTTTCATTGATGTCCGACAAGGCCATCCTCCAACAGGCCTTTCTTTTCAGAGCCCAGACACATGCTTTCTTACGGTATTGCTATTAGTAGGTTTTTCTGTCTCCAAATAAGTAAGGATATTATATTTCAATTTTACTACATTTAGTTAACATTATCTTTTTTTTAGAAGAATATTTGGCATTTTTCTTAAAATTTTCTAAGACAGAGTTGTGAAGACTAACTCATTTTTATTTAAAATTAAATTTATTATTATTTTAGTAATAATAATAATAATTAGTATTAGTATTAGTATTAGTGTGTGTGTGTGTGTGTGTGTGTGTGTGTATTCATGGCTCAAAGAGCATGCAGAGGACAGAGGACAACTTTTCTTTAGGGAAAAGAAAAGGTCTCTTCTACCTTGTTGCGGCAGTCTCTCTTATTTTCCTTGCTTTTTTCTACGCAGGCTGGCTGGCCTTTAAGCTTCCAGCTGAGCTCCCCCAAGCTCACTGTATGAGTGCTGTGGCTACAGATCCACTATTAAAAAACACAACAAATACAGTTTTGTACGGTCAAAGAGAGCTCATCAGGCTTGTGCTGTAAGTGCTTTTGCCCACAGAACCATCTAGATGGAACAGTATGCTAAAAGTCTATCTCAAGAGAAAACAAGAAAGCAAAAGAAGCAAACAACTAAAAACTCAGACTGCTAAAGGCAATGTGAGGGGTCAAGTAGGGATCAAGGTCAGAATGTGCCTCTTGCATGAACTCCTAAACCACGTCCTCCACCAGGTACACAAAACCCTCCTTAGAATCGCCTTGGGCCAAGTTAGTCTCAGAAAGATGTTCATCTTTCTGCTGGCAAAGAAAAAGACTCAATTATTAGAGTGGCAGTTTGTCCCAATATATTCTGGATAGACTCATCTGTTCATCCATTGTCCTCAGTTTTTTCCTACCCATTGTCTTTTTGTCTGTCTCTACATCTTTTTACTAAAGCGCTTGGATAATTGGGTTACTTTTTTTGGTTCAAATGGTATGTAGTCTAAATTGTTCCCACTAGCTAAAAGCATTTGCCCCTTAAATGCAGAAATCACATTTTTTTCATTGTTTCAGCATGAGGCTCCATTCTCAGTTAAGTAGTTGTTAAATGTGAGTTGTTAAAACTGAGTGCAATGGGGGAAAATGAACATATGTATGAATGAGGACATGTGCATGCATGCTTGTGAGTGTACAGGTTCACATGTGTGTGTGTGTGTGAGAGAGAGAGAGAGAGGGGAGAGAGGGAGAGAGAGAGAGAGAGAGAGAGAGAGAGAGAGAGAGAGAGAGAGAGAGAGAGAGATTTAATCTCATTTATGAGAAGAGTTTTACAAGGATTTTTTAATCAGGAGAAATTCAGATAATCAGGGGCTTTTCAGGAGAGATAACCAACCTTATCCCCCCCCCCCCCCGAAAAAAACCTTTGGCTACTAGAATTAAACTCCAGGGAAAGATAGCCTTGTAGAGTGTGGGCAGCCTGGATGGGAAGGGGGCTCTAAGATGTGAAACAGGAAGTCAGCTTTACAGTTACATCTGTTTGCTCCTGTTCTGCCTGTCTTTCTTTGCCAGGTTTTAGGGTAAGGTATATACTATGGACTGTATGACAGCTGGTGTCTGCACTTGTTTATATGCTCAGTGAAGTGAGTGGAGGTGGAAGTAAAATGGGGGACAGATGGCTGGACCCTTGGCTGACTGGGAAAGTGAGCTGAGGCTGTTCTGTACTTCATGTTGTTCCTAGTACATTTATGTTTGTCATGGTATAGAGAAAGTTGGGGGGAAGATTGTCATGGAGGATGCTTTAGAATAGCAGGGGTATAACAATATCACAGACGATGATGAATACTGAGACTACATACTTCAAATGTGTCTTCCTTGGAGAAGGTATATGCATTTGGCATATGACGATATTTGACAGAATGGGTAGGGGCTGCCAGCATGTGAGAACACATTGGAAATTATTGGTGTCGTCAGATACAATGAGCATGTATCCCTTCTCCTGGAAATTTGAATCAACAGAATCTGACTCCTGAGGCTTCTGGATGGGGGAGGATTGTTTAGATGCTGCTTTATTACTCTATATTGTGGAAAAGAGTGGTTTTCAGACTTTGCCTTGCCCAGAGAGACTATTTTACAAGCCATAAGTCCAAGACTATTTTGGACTCCATTTTGAGGCTGGAAAATGACTGTGCCATCTGTCTTGTGCCCACATACCCCAGACTGGTAAACTCCTGGGAATAGAAAAAGTCCCACCTTATGGATGGTGGTTTCATCAGAGTGGATAAGGGCCCATGAACCATTAAAACCATACCAGTAAAAAAAGAGACCATGGGATATCTGAAGAGCCTCATCTGGACTTCACAAAGAGGAAGACATCGAATATTGCCCTGGCAATGTTCCTCACTGACCTGTCACCTAGTCACCCGGGCTTTGCAGTGAGAACGCACAGGTAGAAGATTCCAAACAGTTCTAAGGCTTTATCTTGACTCGGTCCTCACAGCCGCTCAAATTGCCATCTGTCCACCTGTCCTATTCATTCATCCAGACTCGTTTCCCTTCACCTCACTTCTCCAGCTCAACTCTAACCCTGCAGCCTGACCCTGCAGCCAACATCCAGCAGTCATGCAACTTCTTTCCCCTCTGAAGCTCGGCTCAGTTTGCTGTTATCAATACAGACACTTTTGCATCCCTATTCATTTCCCAACTTTGGCCTCCACAGCCTCTTTGAAACTGCTGAGAGGTCTTATATGTTTAACATTTTCAGTCATTCTGCAACCTGGACAGATGTGTTTGGGGTTATAATTATTGTGTTGTGTGTCATACGTGATTTAAGGGCTAATACTGGTAATTAAGTTTGGAATAAGTGAATGAGGAAAGGAAGACTATGTGGCAAATTGACACTATTGAACTGACCATAGTTCAAGAATCTATTGTTATTCAATAAATTCTGACACTGTGTAAAAACATGTCTATCTATGTTTCTGACATAGTGTACTCATGGCAAGGAACATTCCATTGAATTTCAGTCTGTGGAATCCCAATGAGGTGTGGTGACGCTCGGAGAAAGTAGATGAAGTGGAGCTGGGGAGTCAAGGCACACCAGGCAGAAACCTTTCAGTACAGGCTGCGTGGACATGGTAGCTTAATCACTGGATAATGCTAGCCAGTGATGGAAGTCATCGGGGCACTATCTTGTTGGCAGTCCTATCAGCTCAACCGGCTTTAGTTACCAATAGAATTGAACTGAATTTTTCAGTTGCTGATTCAGAATCATATCCTATAACTCTAAAGTGTTATTTATGTGGAGATGTTTTTAAGTCAGCGATTTTAGTTTTCCCTATTAGAAAGAGTTTACAAAGTCAGTATGTTCTCTGAGCTGCTCTTGGTCTGGGAGGAAGTCACAGGGAGCCACAGGTTTTGCTTTTAATTGAAATAGTCATTCCCATGTTATAGAAGCAGCATGTGGCTTGCTGAGGGCGATGTCCACTCCAAGTCACTGCATGGATTTTGTCTTCCCTAGCAATCTGGTATGGGGCTTAGCTGGAGATTGCTTTCTGGATAGAATGCTGCCAGAAGGGAGCTAAATCCCTCATGGATAAGTTTGTTCTCCTGTACCTCTGATTGCAAAGATGGAGTATCATTCATTTTATCAAGGCAGGCATCAATAGATCAATCAGTCTGGTGTTAGCTCCTTGGGAAAACTATTTCAGTTCTTATTAACATGTGATCTTCTCACCTCAGAGTATAAAATGTACCTTGAAGGGTGGCTACAACTCTAAGACTGAAGCGCAAATTTGACAGAGGACTCATTACCAAATTTACTCAACTATAACTATGAGTCAGGGACCCAAGGACTCCTTTATTCCATCCATTTAATTAATAAGCTCTCAAAAATAAAGCACCCATTGGAGTCTCAGTGAGATGGTGAGTCAAGAGGTCACAGTTAGAGTCAGCTGTTACCAGTTGTATAGCACAGTGGGAGATTGAGCTGTTTAAGGATGCATTTAAAATCATGTTTCTCAAATAGCATAATAAATGTTCTGTATGGTCCAGAGAATGACTACAATAGTTGCCACAGTAATTTTGGTTTTGAATAAGTGAACTTATATATAGCAAGAAAGAGAGAAAGAATAATTAGCAAGCAGAAGGTAAAAGAAGCAGGTGAAACATAAAACAATGTCAAAAAGGTATTCATAATATCTATCTGAGATGGCAAGAGCAGGCTGAACGATAGAGCAAACTGCACCAGGCAAACAGCAAGCAGACATTGTCTGGGAAACACTGCCAAGTTGTAGTTCCCAGTGGAGAACGACCCAGACAGAACAAGCAATTCTCTGCCTGAGGCTTCCAAGCAAAAGACTAACGAACATCAGATTGAGCACTAACAATCACTGAGCAGAAAGTGGCTAGAAACACTGCAAAGTCCAGTTTGAACTCCTCAGAGTCTGGGTCATCCTCTCCAAGGATGAGTGCTGGCTTCCCACTCTTACCTCATGAGAAAAACAGTGATCTTGCTAATGTTTTACATGCTCTCAAGAATTCAACACTTGTATTCCTGGGATATTTTGCTTTCTCATATTTCCTGTGCTATAGACCCAGGGGACATTAGGGCTCTGAGACAGACATCCCCGACAAGGGGTCTTGGAGAGCACTTAAAACAAACACACTGGGGTCTGGCTCGGAGAGGGGAGGCCTCCTCGATCCTAAAGCTGGCTTTCAACAAGCTTAAACTGTACATGACTATTTATCAATACAGTATACTTAAAAATAACCAGATGCCAAATTCTTAAATTAAACTAGGAACTATTACTAGGTTTAATAGGGCAATGAAGGGCGACTACATATATAGCTGAAGGAAAGAAATGAGTAGAACATGTTGATACAGTATGGAATTTCATGACTTAGGTTTAGGTTTCTAGTTGAGTTTCACTATGCACACAAAGTCACACACATAGTCACATATACACACCAGACACACTATCTCTCTCTCTTTTTCTTCCTTCTTTCCTTCCTTCCTTCCTTCCTTCCTTCCTTCCTTCCTTCCTTCCTTCCTTCCTTCCTTTTCTCTCTCTCTCTCTCTCTCTCTCTCTCTCTCTCTCTCTCACACACACACACACACACACTTGTCCCACATATGCAATTAAACACACACCACATACACAATCATATAAATACAATCACTACATACAAAATCACACACGCACAATGGACACAGTCTCACACACACACACAAGCACACACACACTTGCCCCACATTCACAATCACACATATACATATCGCCCCACATAATGCAATCTCATGTACACATCACACACCACTCATATGACATACCACTCACACATGCCTAGCCCCCAACTTGTAGTGTAGCCATGTTGTTTTATCCTATTTAACATAATTTACTCAGGTAAAGTATAACCTCTTGAGAACAGGCATAATAGAGGAAAATGAGTACGGTCAACTTTGCTGAAGCCTAGTGACATGATGATGTCCTTGAGAACGTGCCTGCTAAGAGTCAGTTGAAGTTGGAGTAGATAGGCTGTTTTTACATTTCAGGGCATTGGCCTAGCTAGCATGGTATCTCTTCTATTTACTCCCATTTATTCTTCTTGTTGGTCAGTGTATTTGTATCTATGCCTACTTCTATTGCCCAATCCAATCTAATAACAAAACAAAAACCAGATTACTGCAAAAATCTGTTCAGGAAAATGACAAAAAAATAGTTCAAGGTGATGAAGAATCCTAGCCCCTGGTTTTGTGAATGAGAAAACAGATATCTGTTTAAATTTCCACTATAATTTGATACTTAGTAAGATAACATTAGTAGCTGCATGGTACTTAATCAATATACCAAATTATTTGATTATTTCTATTTTGTAGAACATAAGTTGTTTTTAAAGATTGTTCACTGTTTGGGACAGGACAATTCCTCCTAAATGTTATTCAAAACAGAGCCCAGATAATATTGATTTTGTATGTCATAGACCCCAAATTTCAACATTATTTTAGACATTTAAAACATAGGTGGTCTTGCTTGAAGTCAGGGATACTGATTCCCCCAGAATTTCTTTTGTTGTTGAGAATAATTTTAGCTATCCTGGGTTTTTTGTTATTCCAGATGAATTTGAGCATTGCTCTTTCTAGCTCTATGAAACACTGGGTTGGGATTTTGATGGGGATTGCATTGAATCTGTAGATTGCCTTTGTCAAGATGGCCATTTTAACTATATTAATACTGCCAATCCACGAGCATGGAAGGTTTTTCCATTTTCTGAGATCTTCTTCAATTTCCTTCTTCAGAGATCTGAAGTTCTTGTCATACAGATCTTTCACATGTTTGGTTAGAGTCACCCCAAGATACTTTATACTGTTTTTAGCTATTGTGAAGGGGGTCATTTCCCTAATTTCTTTCTCAGTCTGCTTATCCTTTGAATATATAAAGGCTACTGATTTGCTTGGGTTGATTTTGTAGCCAGCCACTTTGCTGAAATTGTTTATCAGCTGTAGGAGTTCTCTAGTAGAGTTTTTAGGGTCACTTAAGTATACGATCATATCATCTGCAAATAGTGATAGTTTGACTTCTTCCTTTCCAATTTGTATCCCTTTGACTTCCTTCTGTTGTCTAATTGCTCTAGCTAGGACTTCAAGAACTATATTGAAAAGATATGGAGAGAGGGGGCAGCCTTGTCTAGTCCCTGATTTTAGTGGGATTGCTTCAAGTTTCTCTCCATTTAGTTTGATGTTGGCTACCGGTTTGCTGTATATTGCTTTTACTATGTTTAGATATGGGCCTTGAATTCCTGTCCTTTCCATGACGTTTAGCATGAAAGGATGCTGAATTTTGTCAAATGCTTTTTCAGCATCTAATGAAATGATCATGTGGTTTTTTTCTTTGAGTTTGTTTATGTAGTGGATAGCATTGATGGATTTCCTTATATTGAACCATCCCTGAATCCCTGGGATGAAGCCTATTTGATCATGGTGGATGATCATTTTGATGTGTTCTTGGATTCACTGGGCAAGAATTTTATTTAGTATTTTTGCATCGATATTCATAAGGGAAATTGGCCTGAAATTCTCTTTCTTAGTTGTATCTTTGTGTGGTTTTGGTATCAGCGTAATAGTGGCTTCGAAGAAGGAGTTGGGTAGTGTTCCTTCTGTTTCTATTTGGTGGAAAAGTTTGAAGAGTATTGTTGTTAAGTCTTCTTTGAAGGTCTGATAGAATTCTGCACTAAAACCATCTGGTCCTGTGCTTTTTTTAGTTGGAAGCCTATCTATGACCCCTTCTATTTCTTTAGGGGTTATGGGTCTGTTTAGATGGTCTATTTGATCCTGGTTTAATTTTGGTAATTGGTATCTGTCTAAGGAAATGTCCATTTCCTCCAGATTCTCCAGTTGTGTTGAGTACAGGATTTTGTAGTAGGATCTGATGATTTTTTGAATTTCCTCGGTTTCTGTTGTAATATCTCCGTTTTCATTCCTAATTTTGTTAATTTGGATACTTTCTCTGTGCCCTTTGGTTAGTCTGGCTAAGGGTTTATCTATCTTGTTCATTTTTTCAAAGAACCAGCTTTTGGTCTTGTTGATTCTTTGTATGGTTCTCTTGGTTTCTACTTGATTTCAGCCCTGAGTTTGATGATTTCCTGTCTTCTCCTCCTCCTGGGTGAATTGGCTTCTTCTTGTTCCAGGGTTTTCAGTTGTTCCGTTAATCTTCTAGTGTAAGCTCTCTTGAATTTCTTTTTGGAGGTACTCAAAGCTATGAGTTTTCTTCTTAGCACTGCTTTCATTGTGTCCCATAGATTTGTGAATGTTGTGCCTTCATTTTCATTAAATTCTAAGAAATCTTTGATTTCTTTCTTTATTTCTTCCTTGACCAAGGTATCATTGAGTAGAGTATTATTCAGTTTCCATGTGTATGTGGGCTTTCTGTTGTTTTTACTGTTACTAAAGACCACTTTTACTCCATAGTGATCTGATAGGAGGCATGGGATTATTTCAATCTTCTTATATTTGTTGAGGTATGTCTTGTGACCAACTATATGATCTATTATGGAGAAGGTACCATGAGGTGCTGAGAAAAAGGTATATTCTTTTGCTTTGGGATAAAAAGTTGTATATATATCTGTTAACTCCAATTGCTTCAAAGCTTCAGTTAGTTTCATTGTCTCCCTGTTTAGTTTCTGTTTTCCTGATCGGTCCATTGGTGAAAGTGGAGTGTTGAAGTCACCCACAATTATTGTGTTAGGTGCAATGTGTACTCTGAGCTTTAGTAAAGTTTCTTTTATGAATGAGGTTGCCCTTGTATTTGGGGCATAAATGTTCAGGATTGAGAGTTCTTCTTGTTGGATTTTTCCTTTGACTAGCAAGTAGTGACCTTCCATGTCTCTTTTGATGACATTAGGTTGAAAGTCAATTTTATCTGAAATTAGAATGGCAATGCCGGCTTGTTTCCTGGGACCATTTGCTTGTAGAATTGTCTTTCAGCCTGTTACTCTAAGGTAGTTTTTGTCTTTGATATTGAGGTGTGTTTCCTGTATGCAGCAAAATGTAGGGTCCTGTTTACGTAACCAGTCTGTTAGTCTATGTCTTTTTATTGGGGAATTGAGTCCATTGATGTTAAGAGATATCAAGTAGTAGTAGTTATTGCTTCCTAACATTTCTGATTTTAATTTTATACGTGTGTGGTTATCCTCTTTGGGTTTGATGAATGAAGCTTAATATCCTGCTCTTTCCAGGGTATAGTTTCCCTCGTTGTAATGGTGCTTTCCCCCTACTATTCTTTTTAGGGCTGGGTTTGTAGAAAGATATTGTGTAAATTTGGTTTTGTCATGGAATATCTTGGTTTCTCCATCTATAGTAATTGAGAGTTTCACTGGGTATAGTAGTCTCAGCTGGCATTTGTGTTCTCTTAGAGTCTGCATGAGCTCTGCCCAGGATCTTCTAACTTTCATGGTTTCTGGTGAGAAGTCTGGTGTAATTCTGATAGGTCTTCCTTTATATGTTACTTGCCCTTTTTTCTCTTACTGCCCTAAGTATTCTTTCTTTGTTTAGTACATTTGGGGTTTTGATTATTATGTGACGGGAGTTATTTCTGTTCTGGTCCAGTCTGTTTGGAGTTCTGTAGGCTTCTTGTATATTCATGGGCATCTCTCTCTTTAGGTTAGGGAAGTTTTCTTCCATAATTTTGTTGAAGATATTGGCTGGCCCTTTAAGTTGTTAAATCTTCACTCTCATCAATACCTATAATCCTTAGATTTGGCTTTCTCATTATGTCCTGGATTTCCTGGATATTTTGGGTTACAAGGTTTTGCATTTTGCATTTTCTTTAACTGTTGAGTCCATGGTTTCTATGGTATCTTCAGCATCTGAGATTCATTCTTCTATCTCTTGTATTCTGTTGTTTATATTTGCGTCTATCGTCCCTGATTTCTTCCCAAGGTTTTCTATCTCCAAAGTTGTCTCCCTTTCTGCTTTCTTAGTTGTTTCTACTTCTGTTTTTAGATCCTGGAAATTTTTGCTCAGTTCTGTCATTTGCTTGTTTGTGTTTTCCTCTAATTCTTTAAGCGATTTTTGTGTTTCCTCTTTCATGACTTCTGCCTGTTGATCAAGGTTCTCCTCTATTTCTTTAAGTGATTTTTGCATTTCCTCCTTATTGGCTTTTGTATTCTCCTGAATTTCTTTCAATGATTTTTGTGTTTCCCTTGTAAGGGCTTCTAATTTTTGATCCATTTTCTCCTGAATTTCTTTAAGTATGTCCTTCATGTGTTCCTGTACTAGCATCATGACCAGTGATTTTAAATCCAAATCTTATTTTTCTGGTGTGTTGGGGTATCCAGGACTTGCTAATGTTGCAGAATGGGGTTCAGATGCTGCCATAATGCCTTGGTTTCTGTTAGTAACGTTCCTATGTTTGCCTTTAGCCGTATGGTTCACCCAGGAGTTAGATGGTCTTATTGTCACTGGCTGGTGCTTCAACCTACTGTGGATCATTAAGGTTATCTCTGCAACACTGGATGACTGGGTTTCTTCTGGCACAGATTACTGATATGCTGGCTTCCTCTTTTGTGCCTTTGGAGCCCTTCTCAGTCTTGCCTCAAGCAATGCTATACTTAGGTTGTCAAGGTCAACCAGGTGTTCTCTGTCTGCTCTATTATGGAGGGAAGAAGTTGTGGTGGGGGTCACTCCCTCTGTTGATTATCACATAGGACACAGGTCCTGTGATGGACTGGCTTGCAGATGAACTGCCTATCTGCTCAGTTCCTGAGTGCAGGCAGACCCTGTTGGTTTGCACCACCAGAAATCTAAAGCTCAGGGTGTTACAGAACCTAGTGATCATTTTGTGTCCCTGCAGACAGCAAATATGGCTGTGGGGCTTCTCTCCTTCCATGGTTCCCTGGGCAGGATACGGGCTCCAAGCCTGGCGGGCTGGCAGACAAAAGTTGCCTACTTGCTCAGTTCCTGAGTGCAGGCAGACCCCTGGCAGTTTGCACCACCAGAAATCTAAAGCTCAGGGTGTTACAGAACCTAGTGATCCTTTTGTGTCCCTGCAGACAGCAGATATGGCTGTGGGGCTTCTCTCCTTCCATGGCTCCCTGGGCAGGATTCGGGCCCTGAGCCCGGTGGGCTGCCAGACCTGTTTTGACAATCTTATCATTAGATTCCTTTTTTGTTAATTTCTCAAATTATCTTTTTCTAAATATTTTAAAAATGTATTTAATTGATATAATACAAGCTAATTTTTGCTTTTTAAAACTTGAATTGTTTTAATTGTGAAATTTGCCCTTTTGCTTTATTTATTGGTGTTTGTTCTTCTGTGAACTTCCTTTTATTTGTATTTATCACTCGTGTGTGTGTGTGTGTGTGTGTGTGTGTGTGTGTTGTTTGGATTCAAGTCTGTCCTAGATAGATCCTCTTCCACTGAGATGTGTCCCTATTTTCCTTTTAAAGCATTTCTAACTCACATATGTTAGTATCTAATTTATATGATATAGTATGGTAATTTGATATACAATTTGTAATAAATCATGGTGAGTCACAAGTCCATCTCCTCAAATATTCCTCATTTCAATGTGTTGATAATCTGAATATTTTTCTCCTAGTTATTTTTAAATATGTCATAGTTTGCTACAGACTGTAGCTATGCTATAGTCTATAGAATGCAGTCTACAAGTCATAGAAAAGACTAATCCCTCTTACCTGACTTTTGTCTTTCTGCCCCTTTCTTCCTTTGTTCCCAAAGGAACCCTAATCACTGTCTTTTTCTAGGAAATCAAATGTCTTCCATAAATGAAAGCATGAGAATCTCTCTTTCTGTATCTGGCTCATTTCACTCACCAGAATGAACTTTAGTCCTTCCATAGCTGACAAGAATAGCAGGCTCTTAGTCTTTGTATGGATGAATAGTGTCCTTTAAGTACAAACACACTATTTTCTAACATTTATTTTGTGATATTTTGTTTTTTCCCTCTTGTTGAGTTAAATGAACTTTTCTATATTGAAGGATTTTTTAAAAATAATATGTTTATTATTATGTGCAAGTACACTGTAGCTATCTTCAGACACACCAGATGAGGGCATTAGATCTCATTATAGATGGTTGTGAGCCACTGTGTGGTTGTTGGGAATTGAACTCAGGACCTTTGGAAGAGCAGTCAGTGCTCTTAACCACTGAGCCATCTCTCCAGCCCTATGTTGAAAGATTTACTAACGTATAATTTGACACACATGTGCATGCACACACACACACACACACACACACATATATGAGATGTTTTATAATTTTTCCCATTTTGAGTTGAATGAACTTTTCTATAATGAAGGATTTATTAAGCTGTATATATATATATTTTATAAGCTGTATATATATATATTTATTAAGCTGTATATATGTATATATATATATGTACATATATATATATATATATATATATATATATATATATATATGATGTGTGTCTGTATATTTGGTTTCATGTTTTTTTTGTTTTGTTTTGTTTTTTTTTGTTTTTATTTGATATAATTTATTTACATTTCAAATGAATTCCCCTTTTCTAGCCCCCCCCCACTCCCCGAAAGTCCTGTAAGCCCCCTTCTCTTCCCCTGTCCTCCCTCCCACCCCTTCCCAGTTCCCCGTTCTGGTTTTGCCAAATACTGGGGTTCTGGGTTCTTTCCAGCATCCAGATGCTGAGGGATACCTGGGTTCTTTCCAGCATCCAGATGCTGGTTTCATGTTTTATATGAAGTGAATATGAAGTACCCTGTGTATCCCTGGTGGAGAGTTTGGCAATTAGACAATTTCCCCTGCTTAAGCTTCTTATTCATGGCTTATATTTGCTTGTGGTATTTTTCATTAAAAGGTTTATGTTGTTAGGTGTCACAAAGTCTGTCTCTTTTTTTTTTTTTATAAATTCTACTTCTTGCATCCCCAACTCCTGGCAGATCTCTTGCTTATATCTTTCAAGTCTTATCCATGAATTTGCATAATTGCCTTGCTTCCGGGAAGGTCTGGGGAACATCATCTCATTACAGCACCCTGTCACGCGTCCTTCTTGAGTTCCCATGTTTGCCCTTCCTAATGATGTATGTTTTTATTTTTGTTCCACTGCCACTAACCACTGCAGTTGCAGCATTCTCTTGGAGTGGAACAATGAACAATCACCATCCTGTGAAAGCTTGTTGCCTTGAAGTCACTTTCAGATCGGAAGAAATGAGAGCAATTAGTTTAACAGGCTGTCTTTCGCTTTGTGAAGATTAGAGAAAAAGTCTACACATCTTTTCCTGAAAGGTGATCTTGCTTGAGAGAAATGGTAATGGCTGAAATAAAAGGCCTCTCTTGTCTCTCCTGTGAGTCCACAGAGTATTTTAATCCTAATTAAAGATAAAATCCAGGGAAGCCTTTCCAGAGGAATCAATTATAACCCCAGCTCCATATGGGCACATGAAGGTTATGACTGCATTGGTGGAGTGTTACAGCATGAGACACTTGCCTTACTGACTCTGCATTTATGCATGCATTGAAAAGCACCTGCTGATATATGGCTGTATAGGAGCCCTTTAGTGTTTAAAATGTCAAAGGAATATTTTTACAGCAGGAGAGCCCCTTCATTCATGGCTGAAAGAAGCCTTGGTTTATGTTTTATATGCTAATATAAATTAATATAAAACTAATTTCTGCATGCATCTTTCCGTGTATCCCTGTTATTGTGCATGGTAATTAGTTTTAGATTTTTATCTTTGAGCAGTTGGCTTGGATAATCACTGTCTGGACAGAATGATAAAATGGAAGTGGCTGGTTTCTGCATCACATATTACTGGAGGCTGGTGAACCAATGGAGGTGATGGGCAGAAGGGGGAGAAGCATTATCAGAGTCCACCCCAGTAAACATGGTTGAGCTAACTAGAATTGACAAAGGAAAGAACATTATCAGGTGGAGCTAGAGAGCCCTTAAAACTTGTTGCAAAACTGAAATGACATTGTGGTGCTGATTGGGATCAACATATGAGCATTTAATTGGCAACATTTTGATCTCCTATCATCAATCTAACATACACAATATTGTATCCACAGTAGACAAAATAGCAAAGACCAGTATAGAGCAGAGAGAAGAACCAAAGACAGCCATTGAGACCTGAAGATATCTCATATTCCATCTCAAAAGAAAAAAATCCCTGTCCCTATCTTCATTTAAATTCAGCTCATGAATACTGTGTAAGGATATGAATTAGGCACTCATCCAAGGTGAACCTTTATAAAGTTACAGTGAGATAGTCAACATTTGAAATGCCCCGTTCTACACAGCTTATGAATATATTAGCATATTTTAAAAGTAAGAGTATAGAGAGGACACCTTTATCTAGTGCCCAGGATCAGAAGACCAGAGTGGTTGATGCCACACTTTCTGGGTCCTTGAACAACTTATTTTTCATTAAAATGTTGGGTCTTAAACCCTTTATAGTCTCCAGGCAAAATTGGTACTATGAATGTGTTGTCTGCCATTGTAGTGTGGTGAGAATTATATTTGGTTAGAGGGAGGCAGGTTTTTCCAAATCAGGTATTAAGCTGCTAAATGAACTACAGGTATTTGATTCTCAAAAGACAAAGATTCAATTATTTAGAAAATATTTACATTAATGAGAATCTAGCCAAATTCTTGGTGTGTGGAATATTTTAGTGAGCAAAACTAACAAAGTATGCTGTTCTTGAAGTTAAACTCTTAAGGGTACAATTCATGAAAAAGTAAGCAGATTTCATGCTATAGTCAAGGACAAATGGTGTTATAGAAAAGTAGAAAATGATAGGGATATTCAAGAAGATAATTTGCATAATTAAATAAATATTCCAGGTAGCTTTCATGGAGGAGATGCAATTTGAGCAACATCAACAGGGTACCATGCAGATGCCTAAGGAAACACATTTCAGGCAGACAGCAGCTAATGCTTAGCCTT
Organism: Apodemus sylvaticus; assembly: GCF_947179515.1. Lineage (NCBI taxonomy): Eukaryota > Metazoa > Chordata > Mammalia > Rodentia > Muridae > Apodemus > Apodemus sylvaticus. The sequence goes on along the minus strand of NC_067474.1, from coordinate 10,425,543 downwards.
AAAGATATAAATGCTTGGTGTGTTCAAGAAATATAAAAGAGACCAGTGAGTAGAAAATATTATAGGGAAAGTGGTAAGAAGAGTTAAGAGGTGCTAAAATAGGGTAACAGATATTTGGGGATCTATAGAACATTGTGAGTTTTTGAAAGGCTGGCACATGGCTGGGTATGAGTAGATGCTTTCTAAATAGTATATTGAGGATATACTGTAGAGTGTGGGAAGTGGAATGGAGTTATTGATTAGATAGCTATTGTGTTGATCCACCAAAGAACATAGTGATTTTCATCAGAGTAAGAGCAGAAGAGAGTGGAGAGTAGTGGGAGTTTCTGGATATATATTAGAAGATTGAGCTAATATGAGTTTATATGTGTATATTTTTGTGTATAAATCATGCATATGAAAGTGTAGTTTGGCATGTCACTGTGTATGCTTGCAGAGGTCAGAGTAGGACAGTGGGTGTCTTCCTCTACCACTCTGTTTTATTTCTCTGAGACAGGGCTACACCCTGAGCCCAGAGAGTTGTTGCCTCATTTTATGTATGCTGGTTGCCAGGGAGACCTTGAAGACTGCCCATCTTTGTCTTCAAATGCTGGGGCTACAGGCATGTGTAGCCATGGCTAGCTTTCTATGTGAGTATTGGGGTGTCAGTGAAGGTCAGGTCCTCATATTGTATAACAGCAGTTCTTCCCACTAAGCTCTCTCTTCAGCTCCCTAAAATGAGTTCTTAGCATATCCAAATGAGTGTTAAAGAAAGAAATAATGGGCAAGAAGATTGCCCAGACAACTGAAATAACAGAATTGCTATCTAGTAATCCATACCAGATATGAGAGACAGAAGATCAGAAGTTCCATGTGGGCTACCCCGAGTTTGAGAGAACTATTAAATATCCAACTAGGGATGCTCAGAGGTCAGTTGCATATGGTAGCCTCAAGTTAGAAGAGATATCTGACTAGGAAAAAAAGCAGAAGCTGTCAGTAGCCAAGTGTCTTGGAAGATATTTCCAAGGGAGCCAATATAGATCCAGAAGAAAAGACTAAAGATGGGGCCTAGAGGACTAGCAAGATAGCTCAAAAAGTAAAAGTGCTTATTGTGAATACCTGTTGACCTAATTCCATCTTTTGGAATCCAAGTTAAAGTGGGAGAAGCAAACCAATGACACAAAGGGTTTTCTTTGCTTTTGATTTTTGTTTTGTTTTGCTTTTTGTTTTTGTTTTCTGGCTTCTGTGTGCTCATTGTGATACATATATTATGTGTACACACATAGACAAACACATACACAAAATTATTTTATAATATTGAGCCTTAGGTACCACTGAAATATAAATGAGAAGATAAGGAATTAGCGAAGAAGACTCACATTAGGCAACTATTGAGGAAAAAGGGCAAGGGAGAGAAACCAAATGAGGAAGGAGTGTGATCAGAGGTGTACTGCATAATAAATAGGAACCCTGGGATGAGAAAAGACTAGGGGAGCAAAGGTTAATGAGAATGCAGAGACACACCTGAATGGAATGGACTCAACAAGAAATAAGGGGAAAACAGGAAGCATTAAACATTGTTTGCTCCTGTAAATTACTGTGGTGCATCTGTGGGAATTCCAAAGGGAAATGAAGCAGCCTCTGCAAAATATATACAGTGGTATATTATGGGAACAACTCATTCCACAAGCTGGAAGTCTCTAGCTGCACTTATGTATGTGAGAGTCATAAGCACTTTGCTGGCTTGCTGATTCCTGTAGACTCTGTTCTCATTATGACATATGAGTGTGTCCTTAGGGCTGCACCTTTGGACACTGCTTTTTGTTTCTTGGTTTTAATTATTTAAGATGAAGCAAATATTGGGTCTTTTCCTAAATATACTATATTAAGACTGATGTGAATGCATCTCTTTCACATATTCTTTTGATGTTTCTGGTATACAGGTACATTTGTGAAACATTGTGGCATGGTGTCAGAGTAAAATCAACTGAGATAGTATCTTTAACCATGTCAGAATGTTCTGAAAACACTATCAAAGAGGTTGTTGAGATGATCATAGAGACTATAGCAGTGGCAAGAATTCGAGATGTGGCTGCAATAAGCTTTTAGTTTTATTTAGTAGTCATGAGTGTGTTAGTAACTTTTTTCAACTTAGGAAAAAAGGATTTATTTTAGCCCGCAACATGATTAGCCACAAGATCCCACACTAAGGCTAGGTCCTTGAGAAGTATGCCTTCTTCACCATGAGATTGTGCAAGATGCATAACAAGGAAAGATTGGGCCAAATTAAAATTAAGACCTAGCAGACCAAAGACCAAATCCTGTAGCTCTATGCTCAGAATCTGGAGCCCTTGGTGACATCATTTAAGCTCCAATGACCTTGGATAGCCCCACCCCTTCAGCTCTGGAGTACATGTGGTCTGTCTCTTGGGTCAGCTCCTCTTGGTGCATAGAGTTTTCCTTGAGTGAACATTCCTATTTATGGTGATTTCAATATCCTGGGATCTCCACTGACCCTCAGACTTCCCCTTCCCAGCTTCACGCAATAACCTCTCAAAACATTTTTTGTAGGATGCCTAGATATCTCTCTTGTATCATGTTTACCTGTAAAACCAAGACAGCATGGATATGCTATTGATAAGTTCCTTTTGCCAGCTTGAAATATGGCCTAACTTTCTTCTACTAAAGTTGATGCTGTTTCCTCTTTTGGTTGAGCCCAGGAAGAGCTTTTTATAGGCAGTTGTTTTGATCAGTGATAATCTATGATAGCATTCTCAGGTCATGATCTCTTCAGTCAAATGAGTTTACATTCCCACAAGCTGTAATCTTCAATGGATGGACTCTTGCTCTTAGAGCACTTTTCCTATTGTCTAGTAAAAAGTGTACAGTTCCTCTTTAGCTGTACCAGTCTCTCTATTAACAATAGCTAATTTGTTTGCCCCGGCTACCTGAGATCTTAGGCCTACTTCATCTTCCTTTCCTCACTAAATAGCTCATTTTCATATCTTCTTTTTTTTTTTTAAATTAAAGCTTACTAAATGCAATGTATAATAACCATTCCACAGCCTGAATATTATCCTATTGACTTTCCTTCCACCAGACAACCAAATTGCTTTAGAATTTAACAATTTTTAAAGATAGACAGAATACAGTCAAAGTTTTTCAAAAATGTTACAGGAATGACTCTGAATTGAGTTTCTGGTTGAGTTCTTATTCTATGAAACTTTGTGAGTACAGTTTTTACTGCCCACCTTTCACACAATATTACTCTTTTTTTTATTATTCGATATAATTTATTTACATTTCAAATGATTTCCCCTTTTCTAGCCCCCCCACTCCCCAAAAGTCCCGCAAACCCCCTTCTCTTCCCCTGTCCTCCCACCCACCCCTTCCCACTTCCCCGTTCTGGTTTTGCTGAATACTGTTTCACTGAGTCTTTCCAGAACCAGGGGCCACTCCTCCTTTCTTCTTGTACCTCATTTGATGTGTGGATTATGTTTTGGGTATTCCAGTTTTCTAGGTTAATATCCACTTATTAGTGAGTGCATACCATGATTCACCTTTTGAGTCTGGGTTACCTCACTTAGTATGATATTCTCTAGCTCCATCCATTTGCCTAAGAATTTCATGAATTCATTGTTTCTAATGGCTGAATAGTACTCCATTGTGTAGATATACCACATTTTTTGCATCCACTCTTCTGTTGAGGGATACCTGGGTTCTTTCCAGCATCTACAATATTACTCTTAAAAGAATGCCCCATTAGCTTCTAGTTCCATCATTCTAGCCAGGCCTTCTCTAGAAACTAGCTCTGAAGGTATATGAGGCAAAAGGTCAGGCTTATCACAGAAATATCCTCACTTCTGGTACCAAATTTATGTATTAGTTATTTTCCCCTAAAAATAAGCAACTTGGGGGAAGAAGGATTTATTAATTTTTTTAGCAAGGAAGGCATGATAGTTGAAGCTGGTCATATCATGATGGCAGATAAGAAGCAGAGAGAGACTAAGGAGAAGAGATAGCAGAACCAAATTCAAACTATATTCCATCTCCCAGTGACCAGCTTATCTCAAGCTCTTCACAACTTCACCAAAGGCAACACAAGCTGTTTAAACACCTGGCGATCAAGTGTTCAAACACAGTGTCTTAGGGACATTCCACAGTCAAGTCAGTAATACCTAGGAGCATTTATTCTTTTTAGCCCATTAAATTATGCCATTTATTATGTGTTTTTAGAGGTTTAAGTAAAAGCTATAAACTTTTTACAGAAACAAATATTATGCTGGAATAAAAGATCAGTAGAAAGTACACAGTACTTCATGAAAAATTCTATATAATTTGGTAATTTTAAACTTATAATCACTATTTTAGAATATCTTTCAAGGCAAGGGGTAGAAGAGAGGGAATGGTAAGTGAGACAAGCAAAATTCAGACTGGCAAGTCTTACAGAAATGTACTTCTTTGTATATTAATTAAAAATAATTTTTCTATAAAAAGTTTGAATGGTAGTATGATTCGTGGATGGGCAATGCTATTCCCAGAAGCCAACAGTTATTAAATCAATATATTCATCAGTCCAGATGTGCATATATTCTGTAAGCTTCTGATTAGGTAAGCTCCAGAAATTCCAAAACAATACAGGCTCGACCATTGCTCTTGTCCATCAGAACCAAGACCTATACACTTTGGCTGTAGCATATAGAGAAATTAAGCTGGAACTGGCCTAAATCATTTCTCTCTGGTGTCTAGTTTCTATAGTTCTGGAAGTGCTTATAAAGGCTGCTGGAGAAGAAAATCAATCTTAACCAGCTATGGACTTTAAGTGCTGTAATGCTGAAATGCCAGGCCAGATGTGACAACTGCTGTAATAACTGCATGGCTGTTATGGAGGTATCTAATTGCTTTCTAATTGGATTTGAATCTGGCATCAGTAGAGGAAAATCATAGTGTGGCACTATAAAAAGCTGAGAGAACCTACCACTGATATTTAGCTAAATGGATCTACTGTTATACTTCTAAATATTTATGTAAATGGTAGTGCTCCTTTTAGACTTGGTCAGATAAGCTTCTTGTTGCAGTTTATAGTGATGAGTTCAGACTCACAATGGATCAAAGTGAAGAAATTGGAGACCATGAGTGTTCAGTTTTAGATGGGGCATTTGTTTCACTTGCTCCAAGGCTTAAGGAACATCATGTAAATGGGAGCAGAGAGTGTGAGTGCCTTATGATGTGATAGTGTCATGAAACACTGCTAGAACATGGTTGTTGCACTCATGAACTGAAAGTCATAGTTACCTGATCAAGACCTGTACAAAAGTGGGCCTTTTCAAGAGTTACCTATTGACTGTTCATCGGGGAAGCAGGGAACAGCTCATGAGGCTCTACTTCTCCCTGAGGAGTTAGTTATTGGCAGTTAATGGCCATTAATGGATGCCTTGGCAGAGGATCCATGTTTCTCAGCCTTTGCTAAAATACATGGTCCCCTACACATGCAAATTTAAAGCTTCTCTCCTTCCCTCTCTCTCTCCACCCCATCCCTCCACCAGCATGAAAGTTGGAGGGGGAACTTGTTGGGCAAGGTGGATTGGCAAGAGTAGAAAGGGAAAAAGGGTGATAGTAGATAAACATGATCAAGGTGCTTTTAATATGTATAAAATTATGAAAGGATAATTTAAGCAACCTTGGCATATTTATTAGCAGATTCTTTTTCCTGCAAGATAAAAAAACTAGTTCAGAGTCACATACTATTTCAAACCTATATCTAAATAAATGTATCCTAGATTAATTTGTTAAATTCCTTTTTTTCCTGCCTTTTCTTTCTTTTTTTAATTAGATATATTTTTTATTTACATTTCAAATGATTTCCCCTTTTCTGCCCCCCCATACCCCGAAAGTCACATAAGCCCCCTTCCCTCCCCCTGTTCTCCCACCCACCCCTTCCCACTTTCCTGTTCTGGTTTTGCCCTATACTGCTACACTGAGTCTTTCCAGAACCAGGGGCCACTCCTCCGTTCTTCTTGTACCTCATTTGAGGTGTGAATTATGTTTTGGGTATTCCTGTTTTCCAGGCTAATATCCACTTATTAGTGAGTGCATACCATGATTGATCTTTTGAGACTGGGTTACCTCACTTAGCATGATGTTCTCCAGCTCCGTCCATTTGCCTAAGAATTTTATCAATTCATTGTTTTTAATGGCTGAATAGTACTCCATTGTGTATATATACCATATTTTTTGCATCCATTCTTCTGTTGAGGGATACCTGGGTTCCTTCCTGGCTATTATAAATAGGGCTGCTATGAACATAGTGGAGTATATATCCTTATTACATGCTGGGGAATCCTCTGGGTATATGCCCTGGAGTGGTATAGCAGGATCTTTCGGAAGTGACATGCCCAGTTTTCTGAGGAACCACCAGACTGATTTCCAGAGTAGTTGTACCAATTTGCAACCCCACCAGCAGTGGAGGAGTGTTCCTCTAATTTGTTAAATTCCTGATGGTTTGTTTTAAACTCATATAAATGAATACAAGGAGAAGTGGACCTCATCATGAAAAGCTTTCTTGAAATATTTATTTTACTCTTTAAATTATCTACTGAATGCATTTAAAGGTGAGACACTGATAGAAAATAGAAACTTACATTAGATGTACTTACAACCTTAACATTAGAACCTTAATTCATGCACATTCAATCTGTGCATCAAATAACTAAGGCACAAAGAGTTTCTACTACAACAACTTTTTTTCTTGAATTAAAAAAAACAAGTGTGTGAAGGTATAAGACATGTTAATTAAACTCCTTTACTATACCATAATATCTAAACATTATATATGTATTCTAACCATCAATAAAAAGGCTGATCTAACTTTTAAAGAAGATAGATCTTATTTTACAAGGGAGTGAGGTTGTTTAGCTTCATAATCTTTATTTCTTGGTTCTACTCCAAAGGTATATGTATTTGTAGCTGTCTATTCTGGATATTGTCTTTAAATATATAGCTCTTATAAAATTATTAAAGAAATAATAATGAAGGATACTATATGTAAACCATTAAAATATTTCACCAACAGTAATTCTGATAGTTAAAAGTTATATATGTATTATCAGTTTATTATAATGATGCTGTTAAATGATTTATCTTGTTCTTTTGTCATTTACAGTCATATTAGCAATGACTTCTAAAGCAAGTATTTCAAAGCAGAATATTTTGAGTTTTCTTGTGACATGGTATTAATAATTTTATATTTATAAGAATTTCTGGTATCAGTCTCTTACCTGATATAGATTAGATAATTCTTTTGAAGTCAATTCCTACAATAAAGGTAATAAAAATCTCACATTTATGGATTGAAACAGTAAAAGTCCATCAGTTTGGGGGAAGGGAAATTAGAAGGATACACTGCATAAATAAAATACCTTAACATTTTTAATAGCTAGTTAGTTATTTAATAACTAGATAGCTGCCATCCATGAGTTTGTTTATAATTTAGAGCAGTGAAGTGCTTCAGAGCTATCCATCCAGTGAAAGTTATTCTGATCATTGTCATTTACATTTCTAAAACCACTTATACCTGTAGGCAGAACTCTCCCTGTCCCTTGATGTCAGCCATTTTGAGGAAATTCCCTCCATTGGCATTTTGGCCTCTTCTTGACTTCCAAGACCTTTCCAGTGGCTATATTTTACATGGAATTATGAAATCTGAAACCATGTTCTTTGAAATCTTAATTAGGGCTTAAATGGGGGAGGGGAGGTTCCAAACTGAAGAGATGAAAGGAGTCCTGATTGTAAAATGCTGAAAAGATAAGAGCCATACAGTTAGCCTGAAAAAGATGCTGGTGTTGGTAGAGGAGTGTGTGGTTGTCAGGAGAGTTGTGTGGTTGCTATGAAGAATGACAGCACACTGCCTACAGTTGATTGCAGGCTGAAAATACTAAATAAAATATATCAAAGAAAAACTATAAGATTCAAACAACATTTACTACAGTGAATTATTAGAACTGGTTAAAATTAATCTCATTATGTTTAGTTTCCTTACATTAAACTCATGGATACAGGCAGTGAACATGGTACATGTAAGATGACAGCACTATATAGATCAAGTTCACTGTGATCTTTGAACATATCTCTCAGATATAAATATTTCATTCTTTACTCTTTGAAAAAGGCTATCATAACTAAAGTACACATTTAGAAAATGAATGAGTTGAAGCTATTATACTTACATATATAGTGTGTGTATATGTGTGTGTGTGTGTGTGCTTGTGTGGAAGTCAAAGGACAACTTTCAGTTGTCTTCCCTACCAGGTGGGTCCTGGGAATTGAACTCAGGTCCACAGGCTTAGCAGAAAGCAATTTAACACACTGAAGCCCTTTACTCAATATGCATTTTCTAATTTCAGAAATGTAAGACCATCAGGGTAGGCTTCAGGTTCATAAGTCAGCTATGATTTTGAAGATTATTGAGGGAAATCATGAATCACAAAGTGAGCACAATGACCAGGGAAACATGTAGGTTAACATCAGACCCTCATCTCTCCCCCAACTCCTCCAAAAAAAATGCCCCAGTCTCATCCCTAGCTTTGCAACAGGCCATCTGCCCCCTCCTCAAACCATCATCTCCAGTAGTGTACACCGATCTTCACCACCTAACCTCCCTCTCCGGCCCATTGCTTTATACCATCCTCCAACTCTAGCAGGTACTCCCTAAAAGTCCATAAAGCCACTCTATTAGGGAAGATGCTCCCATTCTTCTAGATCTAATTTCCCAGTCTCATATTCAGCTTTGCAGAAGAACATCTGCTATATCCTACCTCCCCTAAACCCTCATTCCTATTATTGAGTTCCCAATTCAATGTCATAACTCGTTCTTTCCAAACTTCCTTTCCCCCCTCCCCATTGCTTTGCCCTAGCCAACTCCAGCAGGCACTCCCTAGGAACCCACGAGCCTCTCTGACTAGGGAAAGTAGTAGGCAAACTGCAGATCTCCCTCCTTTCCACCAAGGTTAATTCTTTGGTCTCATCCCCAACTCTGTAGCAGACCTTCAGTTGTGGCCTCTCCTCACTCTCTCCCTATTTCCAGGGTACTAAGCAAATGTGGCATAACATCCTGATTTCCTTTCCTGTTAACCTCCTCCACTCCTGCCAGTTCATCCTCATTCATAGATAGTGAATACAAGACATCCCATGATAGACACCAAATTTAAGTAATATCTATCTACAAATCCAACCCTACAGAGGTTCTATGTCTATCTGACATCCCAAAACTTATTAGAAGAGATAGGAAGGACTCCATACTTATCAAATGAAAATATATCAAGAGGACATTGCAATTCTTATCATCTGTACCCCAAACACAAGAGTACCCAAGTTCATTACAGAAACACTACTTCAGTTTAAATCAACTATTGACCCTCACGCACTGATAGTGGGAAACTTTAATATCCAACTCTTGCCTCTAAACAGGGCATCCAGATAAAAACTAAGCAGAGAAATGCTGGAGCTTATAATAAATTATAAGCTAATTTATAATTAGTTTATAAATTATAAACTAATAATTTATAATATTATAAACCAAATGGATCTAACACATATTATAGAATATTTAACCCAAACACAAAAGAATACATCTTTTCTTTAGCACATCATGAAACTTTCTCCAAAATTGAAGACATTCTTAATCACAAAAGCAAGTTTCAACAGATATAAGAAAACCAAAGTAATATATAACATCCTATCTAACTACCATGGATTAAAGCCAGTTATCAACAAAAACAGAAACAGGAAAAAGCTTATAAACTCATGGAAACTGAATAACTCTCTAATGAATGAAAAGTGGTTCAAGAAAGAAATTAGAGACTTTCGAGAATTGAATGAAAATGAACACATTCATACCCAAACTTATGGGACACAACAAAAATGTTTATCAGAGACAAGAAATAATCAAACTCATGGTTTAAATCAATAAAATAGGAAAAATAAAATATAAATAACTAATGAAGCAAAGAGTTGATTTCTTGAGCAAACCAATAAGGCTGACCAACCTTTCTCCAAATTAAAAAAAAATTAGTAATGAAGGGTGGGGATAACAACAGACACTGAGGAAATCCAGAGAATCATAAGGACATACTTTAAACACGTATATTCCATACAATTGGAAAATCAAAATAAGTGGATAATTTTCTTAATAGGTACCATTTACCAAAGCTAAATCAAGATCAGATAAGGCAATTAAATAGACTTATGATTCCTAGTGAAATAGAAGCAGTGATTAAAAGTCTCCTAACCCTAACTCCTCAAAAAAGTGCCCAGGGGCAGAGTTTTTAGCAGAAAATTCTACAAGATTTTCAAAGAAGAGTTAATGCCAATGCTCCTCAAATTATTCAACAAAATTGAAAAATAAGAGACATTGCTCAATTTATTTTATGAGGCAACAGTTACTCTGATAACTAACTACATAAAGAATTAACAAATAAGGAGACTTACAGACCAATTTCCCTTCTGAACACAGATTTAAAAATTCTTAAAAAAATACCTACAAACTGAATTTAAGAAAATATCACAAAGATCATTTACCTTGCTATATGCTTCATCCCAGAAATGAAGAGATGTTTTAACATACATAAATTAATAAATATAAAATAAACTGAAAGACAAAAACCACATGAGCTATCATTAGAAGCATGAAAAGACTGACAAAATGCAGTACCCCTTCATGATAAAAGTCCTAGAGAGGTAAAGGTCACAATGGATATAACTTAACATAATAAAGGTTAAAATATAGCAATCCCATAGCCAACATCAATTTAAACAAAGAAGAACTCAAAGTTATTCTACCAAAATCAGGAACAAGATAAGGTTTCTACTCTCTCCCTATCCCTTTAATACAGAACTTAAAGTCTTAACCAGAGCAATAAGACAACTGAAGGAGATCAGAGAGATACAAATTGGAAAGGAAGAAGTCCTTTAAAGTATCTTTATTTGAAGATGATATGATAGTATACAATAAGTCACAGGAACAATTTCACTAGGTAACTCCTACACCTGACAAAGACATTCAGGAAAGTAGCTGCTTACAAAATTGGCTCACAAAACCCAGCAGCTTTCTGTTTTAAATATGACAAAAGAACTGAGGTCAAAATCAGGGAAACAATATCTATCAATTGCTTAAATAATAAAACATATCTTGGGATAATTCTAACAAAGGAAATGAAAGTTTTGTATGAGGAAAACTTCAAGTTGATAAACAAAGAAGTCCAAAAAGATATCAGAAGGCCAAAAGATCTCTCATGCTCATGGATTGGTGAGATTAGCATAGTAAAGATGACCATCTTACCAAAAGGAACCTACAGATTCAATGAAATAGCCATTAAAATTCCAATGCAATGCTTCACAAATCTTACAGGGGCAAATTTCAGCTTCATAAGGAAACACACACACACACACACACACCAAACACACACACACACACACACACACACACACACACCAAACACACACACACACACACCAAAACAACAAGAACACCAAAACACAAACAAGCAAACAAACAAAAAATCTTGGAGAGCTAAAATAATCCTGACTAATGAAGAAACTGCTGGAGTGGGGACAGGGGCAATCAACATCCCTGATTTCAGGCTGTGTTACAGCACTATGGTAATATCAAAATGCATGATATTGGCACAAAACAGACACAATGATCAATGGAATTGAATTGAAGACTTATATACAAGTATACACACACACACACACACACACACACACACACACACAACTATGGACACCTGATTTTCTTTTTCAGTCTTTTATCAAGAAGCCAGAAATACACTGGAAAAAGAAAGTATCTGCAATGAGTGGTGCTTGTCAAATTGGATGGCTTCATGTAGAAGAATCCAAATAGATTCAAACTTACCACCCTGTACAAAATTCAACTCCAAGTTAATCAAAATCCCCAATGTAAAACCAAATACACTGAACATGATAGAAGAGAAAGTATGGGATAGCCTTGAACTCATTAGCACAGAAAATTACTTTCTGAACAGAGCACTAAGATCAACAACCAATAAATCGCACCTCATGAAACTGAAAAGCTTCTAGACAGCAAAGGACACATCATTAGGACAAAGTGGCAACCTATAGAAGGGGAAAAGATTTTTTTTTTTACCAACTACACACATCTGATAGAGGAATTATTATTCAAGATACATAAAGAACTAAAAATAATACCTAGATATTAAGAAAACAAATAATACAATTTTAATATTGATTTAAACAGAATTTTCAATAGAGGAAATGCAAATGTCTAGAAAACACTTTAAAAAGAGATGTTCAACATCCCTAGCTATCAGAGAAATTCAAATTAAAACTATATTGAGATTTCATCTTACAGCTGTCAGAATGACTAAGATCAATAAAGCAAGTGACAGCTCATGATGGCAATAGAGGATGTTCAGTAAGAGGAACAGTCGTCCATTGCTGGTGAAAGTGAAAACTTGTACAGTGTGGAAGTCAGTGTGGTTGTTCCTTCAGAAGATGGTAATAGATCTATTTCAAGATTCTGCCATATCACTTTTGGGTATATACCCAAAGGACTCTACATCAGAAATACTTGCTCATACATATTCATTGCTGGTTGACTAATAATAGTCAGAAATTAGAAATAACCTAAATGTTCCTCAACAGGAGAATGGATAAAGAAAATGTGGTACATTTATACAGTGGAGTATTATTCAACTACTTAAAAAAATGAATTCTCAACCAGGTACAGGTACTCTGCTGTGGAGAGGTTGGCAGCCACCATCTTTGTCCCAACCAGATGGGACAGGTGACCCCAGGTAGGAGTTATCCTGAGTCTAAGACCTCTGGGGATGCAGACCACCAAGCAGCAGACTGATGCCTGTGCCCAGGACCTGGGAGAGCAGTGGTTGACCATGGGGAGTGGGGACCGTGCCCTGCTGGATCCCCACTGCCATCTTCACTCCCTGACAGAGCAGACGGACAGCACCAGGTTCAGTCCACAGAGACAACCCAAGTATAACATTGCTTGGGACAGTATACACCAGGGCTCCAACAGCACTGAAGAGGAGGGCAACACATCAGCAATCTGTGCTAGGGCAAACCCAGTCATCCAGTGCTGTGGAAATAGCCTTACAGGCTCAAAGGAGGCTGAAGTGCCAGCCAGTGATAACAAGACCAACTAATACCAGTGAGAACTAGATGGCAAAAGGCAAATGTAGGAATGTTACTAACAGAAATCAAGGCAGTATGGCAGCATCTGAACCTAATTCTCCATTAACAGCAAGTCCTGAATACCCCAACACACCAGAATATCGAGATTCGGATCTAAAATCACTGGTCATGATGCTTTTACAGGAACATATGAAGGACATAAATAAATCTCTTAAAGAAATTCAGGAGAAAATGGATCAAAAGTTAGAAGCCCTTACAAGGGAAACACAAAAATCATTAAAAGAAATTCAGGATATTTGCTGCCTGCCGGAGCAGAACAGTGTCACTAGGTACTGTTATCACCCTGAGCTTTAGATCTCTGGGGGTGCAAACCGCCAGGGGTCTGCCTGCACTCAGGATCTGAGCACATAGGCGGTTCATCTGCCAGACCTCCGGGCATGGGGCCTGTGTCCTGCCTGGAGACCAGCAGAGGGAGAAAATCCCCACAGCCATACTCCTGCCTGCCGGGGCAGAAGAGCATCACTAGGTACTGTATCACCCCAGCTTTAGATCTCTGGGGGTACAAACTGCCAGAGGTCTGCCTGCACCCAGGACCTGAGCACACAGGTGGTTCATCTCCCAGCTGGTAGGTCATGGGGCCTGTATCCTGCTAGGAGAATAGCAGAGGGAGCAACTCCTGTGACCTGGCCTGCCAGGGCAGAAAAACATCACTAGGTACTAGTGATCTTTAGATCTCTGGGGGTGCAAATCTCCAGGGGTCTGCCTGCGCTCAGGACCTGAGAACATAGGAAGTTTACCTGCAAGCCAGTCGGTCATGGGGCCTGTATCCTACGTGAGAATCATCAGAGGGAGTGACCCCCCTCCCCCCCCACACACACACCATCTTTTCTCCATAACAGAGCAATCTGAGAACACATGGTTCACCTTGACAACCCAAGTATAACATTTCTTGAGGCAAGATTGAGCAGGGCTCCAAAGGCACAAAAGAGGAAGGCAGCATATCAGTAATCTGTGCCAGAGGAAACCCAGTCATCCAGTGTCACAGAAATAGCTCTAAAGGTCCACAACAGGTTGAAGCACCAGCCAGTGACAATAAGACCAATTAACATCAATTAACACCAGTGAGAACTAGATGGCTAAAGGCAAGCATAGGAACATTACTAACAGAAACCAAAGCATTATGGCAGCATCTGAACCCAATTCTCCAACAATAGCAAGTCCTGGATACCCCAACACACCAGAAAAACAAGAGATGGATGTAAAAGCACTGGTAAGGATGCTGTTAGAGGAACACATGAAGGACCTCAGAAGAAATTCAGAAGAAAAATGATCAAAAGCTAGAAGCCCTTACAAGGGAAACACAAAAATCACTTAAAGAAATTCAGGACAATATGGGTCAGAAGTTTGTAGCCAATAAGGAGGAAATGCAAAAATCATTTAAAAAAATACAAGAGAACTTTGATCAACAGGCAGAAGTCATGAAAGAGGAAACACAAAAATCTCTCAAAGAATTAGAGGAAAACACAAACAAGCAAATGTCGGAACTGAGCAAAAACTTCCGGGATCTGAAAACAGAAGTAGAAACTAAGAAACACAAAGGGAGACAACTTTGGAGATAGAAAACTCTGGGAAGAAATCAGGGACCATAGATGCAAATATTAACAACAGAATACAAGAGATAGAAGAAAGAATCTCATGCTGAAGATACCATAGAAACCATGGACTCAACAGTCAAAGAAAATGTAAAATGCAAAAAGCTTGTAACCCAGGAAATCCAGGACACAATGAGAAAGCCAAATCTAAGGATTATAGGCATTGATGAGAGTGAAGATTTACAACTTAAAGGGCCAGCAAATATCTTCAACAAAATTATGGAAGAAAACTTCCCTAACCTAAAGAGAGAGAGATGCACATGATTATACAAGAAGCCTACAGAACTCCAAACAAACTGGACCAGAACAGACATACCTCCTGTCACATAATAATCAAAACCCCAAATGTACTAAACAAAGAGAGAATACGTAGGGCAGTAAGAGAAAAAGGGCAAGTAACATATAAAGGAAGACCTATCAGAATTATACCAGACTTCTCACCAGAGACCATGAAATCTAGAAGATCCTGGGCAGAGCTCATGCAGACTCTAAGAGAACACAAATGCCAGCCAAGACTACTATACCCAGCGAAACTCTCAATCACTATAGATGGAGAAACCAAGATATACCATGAGAAAACCAAATTTATACAATATCTTTCCACAAACCCAGCCCCACAAAGATAGTAGGGGGAAAACACCATTACAACGAGGGACGCTATACCCTGGAAAAAGCAGGATATTAAGCTTCTTTCATCAAACCCAAAAGAAGATAACCACACAAGTATAAAATTAACATCAAAAATGATAGGAAGCAATAACCACTACCCCTTAATATCTCTTAACATCAATTGACTCAATTCCCCAATAAAAAGACATAGACTAACAGACTGGTTACATAAACAGAACCCTACATTTTGCTGCATACAGGAAACACACCTCAGTGTCAAAGACAAAAACTACCTTAGAGTAAAAGGCTGGAAGACAATTCTACAAGCAAATGGTCTCAGGAAACAAGCAGGAGTTGCCACTCTAATTTCAGATAAAATTGACTTTCAACCTAATGTCATCAAAAGAGACATGGAAGGTCACTTCTTGCTGGTCAAAGGAAAAATCCAACAAGAAGAATTCTCAATCCTGAACATCTATGCTCAAAATACAAGGGCACCCTCATTCATAAAAGAGACTTTACTAAAGCTCAAAGCACACATTGCACCTGACACAATAATTGTGAGTGACTTCAACACTCCACTCTCATCAATGGACTGATCAGGAAAACAGAAACTAAACAGTGAGACAGTGAAACTAAGTGAAGCTTTCGACCAATTGGATTTAACAGATATATATAGAACTTTTCATCCCAAAGCAAAAGAATATACCTTTTTCTCAGTACCTAACGGTACCTTCTCCAAAATCGATCATATAGTTGGTTGCAAGACAGACCTCAACAAACATAAGAAGATTGACATAATCCCATGCATCTTATCAGATCACTATGGAGTAAAAGTGGTCTTTAACAACAATAAAAACAACAGAAAGCCCAGATACACATGGAAATTGAACAATACTCTACTTAATGATACCTTGGTCAAGGAAGAAAGAAAGAAAGAAATCAAAGATTTTTTAGAATTTAACGAAAATGAAGGCACAACCTACACAAATCTATGGGACACAATGATTTCTTCAGTGCTAAGAAGAAAATTCATAGCTTTGAGTGCCTCCAAAAAGAAATTCGAGAGAGCATACACTAGAAGATTAATGGAACAACTGAAAGCCCTGAAACAAAAAGAAGCTAATTTACCCAGGGGGAGGGGAAGACAGGAAATCATCAAACTCAGGGCTGAAATCAATCAAGTAGAAACCAAGAGAACCATACAAAGAAGCAACAAAACCAGTTCTTTGAAAAAAATCAACAAGATAGATAAAACCTTAGCCAGACTAACCAAAGGGCACAGAGAAAGTATCCAAATTAACAAAATTAGAAATGAAAAGGGAGATATTACAACAGAAACAGAGGAAATTCAAAAAATCATCAGATCCTACTACAAAAGCCTGTACTCAACACAACTGGAGAATCTGGAGGAAACGGACAATTTCTTAGACAGATACAAAATACCAAAATTAAACCAGGATAAAATAGATCATCTAAACACACTCATAAGCCCTAAAGAAAGAGAAGGGGTGATAGATAGCCTTCCGAACAAAAAAGCACAGGACCAGATAGTTTCAGTGCAGAATTCTATCAGACCTTCAAAAAAGACTTAACACCAATACTCTTCAAACTATTCCACCGAATCAAAACAGAAGGAACACTACCCAACTCCTTCTACGAAGCCACAATTACGCTGATACCAAAACCACACAAAGATCCAACTAAGAAAGAAAATTTCAGGCCAATTTCCCTTACGAATATCGATGCAAAAATACTCAATAAAATTCTTACCCACTGAATCCAAGAACACATCAAAATGATCATCCACCAGGATCAAATAGGCTTCATCCCAGGGATTCAGGGATGGTTCAATATAAGGAAATCCATCAATGCAATCCACTACATAAACAAACTCAAAGAAAAAAACCACATGATCATTTCATTAGATGCTGAAAAAGCATTTGACAAAATTCAGCATCCTTTCATGCTAAACGTCATGGAAAGAACAGGATTCAAGGCCCATATCTAAACATAGTAAAAGCAATATACAGCAAACCGGTAGCCAACATCAAACTAAATGGAGAGAAACTTGAAGCAATTCCACTAAAATCAGGGACTAGACAAGGCTGCCCCCTCTCTCCATATCTTTTCAATATAGTTCTTGAAGTCCTAGCTAGAGCAATTAGACAACATAAGGAGGTCAAAGGGATACAAATTGGAAAGGAAGAAGTCAAACTATCACTATTTGCAGACGATATGATAGTATACTTAAGTGACCCAAAAAAACTCTACTAGAGAACTCCTACAGCTGATAAACAACTTCAGCAAAGTGGCTGGCTACAAAATCAACTCAAGCAAATCAGTAGCCTTTATATACTCAAAGGGTAAGAAGACTGAGAAAGAAATTAGGGAAATGACACCCTTCACAATAGCCACAAACAGCATAAATTATCTTGGTTTGACACTAACCAAACAAGTGAAAGACCTGTATGACAAGAACATCAGATCTCTGAAGAAGGAAATAGAAGAAGACCTCAGAAAATGGAAAAATCTGCCATGCTCGTGGATTGGCATGATTAATATAGTTAAAATAGCCATCTTGCCAAAGGAAATCTACAGATTAAATGCAATCCCCATCAAAATCCCAACCCAGTTCTTCATAGAGCTAAAAAGAGCAATGCTCAAATTCATTTGGAATAGCAAAAAACCCAGGATAGCTAAAACTATTCTCAACAGTAAAAGAACTTCAAGGGGATTCAGTATCTCAGACCTCAAACTTTACTACAGAGCAATAGTGATAAAAACTGCATGGTATTGGTACAATGTCAGGCAAGTGGATCAATGGAATAGGATCGAAGACCCAGAAATGAACCAACACACTTATGGTCACTTGATCTTCGACAAAGGAGCTGAAAGCATCCAGTGGAAAAAAGATAGTCTTTTCAACAAATGGTGCTTGTTCAATTGGAGGCCAGCATGCAGAAGAATGTGAATTGATCCATTCTTATCTCCTTGTACTAAGCTCAACTCCAAATGGATCAAGGACCTCCACATAAAACCTGACACACTGAAACTAATAGAAAAGAAGCTGGGGAAGACCCTTGATGACCTGGGCACAGGGGAAAAGTTCCTAAATAGAACACCAATAGCTTATGCTCTAAGATCAAGAATTGACAAATGGGACCTCATAAAACTACAAAGTTTCTGTAAGGCAAAGACACTGTCAAAAGGAGAAAACGTCAACCAACAGATTGGGGAAGGATCTTCACCAACCCTAAATCTTACAGAGGGCTAATATCTATTATATACAGAGAACTCAAGAAGGTAGAACCCAGAGAACCAAATAACCCCATTAAAAAGTGGTGTACCGAGCTAAACAATGAATTTTCACATGAAGAACTTCAGGGGGCTGAGAAACACCTTAAGAAATGTTCAACATCATTAATCATTAGGGAAATGCAAATCAAAACAACCCTGAGATTTCACCTCACACCAGTCAGAATGGCTAAGGTCAAAAATTCAGGAGACAGCAGGTGCTGGCGAGGATGTGGAGAAAGAGGAACACTCCTCCACTGCTGGTGGGATTGTAAGATGATGCAACCACTTTGGAAATCAGTCTGGATGTTCCTCAGAAAACTGGGCATGGCACTTTTGGAGGACCCTGCTATACCACTCTTGGGCATATACCCCGAGGATTCCCCAGCATGTAATAAGGACACATGCTCCACTATGTTCATAGCAGCCTTATTTATAATAGCCAGAAGCTGGAAAGAACCCAGGTGTCCCTCAACGGAGGAATGGATACAAAAACTGTGGTATATTTACACAATGGAGTACTATTCAGCCATTAGAAACAATGAATTCATGGAATTCTTAGACAAATGGATGGAGCTGGAGAACATCATACTAAGTGAGGTAACCCAGTCTCAAAAGATCAATCATGGTATGCACTCACTGATAAGTGGATATTAACCTAGAAACTCAGAATACCCAAGAAATAATCCACATATTAAATGATGTCCAAAAAGAACGGAGGAGTGGCCCCTGGTTCTGGAAAGACTCAATGCAACAGTATAGGGGAATACCAGAACAGGGAAGTAGGAAGGAGTAGATGGAGGAACAGGGGGAGGGAAGTGGGCTTATGGAACTTGCAGGGAGTGGGAACCCAGAAAATGGTTGAAATGTAAATAAAGAATATATCGAATAAAAAAATAAAAAAGAAAATTATAAGATAAAAAAAAGAAATAAAACATTCAGTAACCTGTTTAAAAAACCTGAAATTCAGGAGAATACGGGTCAAAAGATAGAAGTCAGTAAGGAGAAAACACATGGGTACAGGGGGAAAGTTCCTGAACAGAACAGCTTAGAGCTGATGCTCTAAGATCAAGAATTGACAAATGGAACCTCATAAAACTACAAATTTTCTGTAAGGCAAAGGACACTCTCAAAAGGACAAAATGGCAATGAACAAATTGGGAAAAGACCTTCACCAACACTACAACCTATAGAGGTCTAATATCCAATATATAAAAAGAACTCAAGAAGTTAGACCCCAGAGAACCAAATAACCCTATTAAAAATTGGGTACAAATTTAAACAAAGAATTTTCACCAGAAGAAATTCGGATGGCTGTGAAGCCCCTTAAGAAATACTCAACATCATTAGTCATTAGGGAAGTGTAAATCAAAACAACCCTGAGATTTCACCTCACACCAGTCAGAATGGCTAAGGTTAAAAACTCAGGAGACAGCAGGTGTTGGCAAGGATGTGGAGAAAGAGGAACAGTTCTCCACTGCTGGTGGGATAGCAAGGTAGTACAACCACTATGGAAATCAGTCTGGTGGTTCCTCAGAAATCAGGGCATGACACTTTTGGAGGACCCTGCTATACCACTCCTGGGCATATACCCAGAGGATTCCCTGGCATGCAATAAGGACACATGCTCCACTATGTTCACAGCAGCCTTATTTATAATAGTCAGAAGCTGGAAAAAACCCAGATGTCCCTCAATTGAGGAATGGATACAGAAAATGTGTTATATTTACACAATGGAATACTACTCAGCAATTAAAAACAATGAATTCATGAAATTTTAGGCAAATTGTTGGATCTGGAAAATATCATCCTAATGAGGTAACCCAATCATGAAAGAGTACACATGGAATGCAATCACTGATAAGTGGATATTAATTAGCCCAGGAGCTCTGAATATCCAAGACATAAGTAGCCTATCAAATGACTCCCATGAAGAAGTAAGGAGAGGGCCCTGATCCTGGAAAGGCCTGATCCAGCATTATAGGGGAGTACAGGACAGAGAAAAGGGAGGGAGGTGATTGGAGAATGGGTGGAGAGAACGCTTATGGGATATATGGGGAGGGGGGAACCAGGAAAGAGGAAAGCATTGGGAATGTAAACAAAGAATTTAGAAAATAATAATAATAAGAAGAAGAAATGAATTCTTGAATCTTCCTGGGAAATGGATGGAACTAGAAAAAAATCATCCCTAATGAGTTATCTAAGAACCAAAAAGGTAAATATTGTATGCATTTACTTATGTGAATATATATACATATATACATATATATTAATTAGCTTCTGGGATAATTAATATCCACTTATCAGTGATTGCAATATATATATATATATTACTTATGTCAATATATATATATATAACTTATGTCATATATATATATATTTTAAAAGATGAATAGAATAATTATGGATGGAATAGGGGGTGGAAAAGTGGGATGATCAATTGGGAAGTGGAGAGGAGAAATGGTTCAGGAAGGGAATCCAGGAATAGTTAGCTTAAAATTAATGGGCATTTGATAGGTAGTATGGAAATCTAACACCACTGAAGCTTCCTAAAGTATATGCACGTATGAAGGCAATCTAAATGAAAATTCCAAATAATGGTGAACACAGAATTATAACTTGCCATCTCTTTTCATGAAATGAAACTTTCATTACTGGGATTGAGTTGCCTTCAATTGAACTGTTGGCCAAAGGGATCCTATGGGAACCTCAAACAAGTCAGGCTGTTGCCAAGACAACAGTTTGTTCTCTATAACCCACCCTAGCAACTAGATCCCATTGCTGAACACAACGCCTACAGAACTCATTGAACATGGAGAAATCAAGCTGGTGACTACACCTATGTTCTAGTGTTTGGGGGATGGGAAAGCATTCTACATGCTACCAAAAGAAAAATATGAACACCAAGCCAGGTATAAATCAGTGATTTATAATGGCATTCTACTTACACAATATGCTAGGGCAATGGTGCAACATGCTTGTGAGAATAACCAGCCAATATCTGATTTCACTTATAGCCCATTTGACAAGATGGAACCTATTCCCAACACTGCTTGGGTGACCACTAACCAGAGAGTACATAGCCTAGGTACTTATGGTAAAACCAAATGATACTGGTCTCTAAAACAAAAAGTAATATTTATAAGATAAAATTTTGTAATCTTTACAAATTAAGGCTTTTGTTATTTGTTGTTGTTGTTGAGATCCTCCCCTGCCTTAGAAAGTCAGCTTATCAAGACACCAATACCTTAACCTCCTAGAATCAAAATACTTGAATAAGAAGCATAATTCCAAACGACAAAGAAAGATCTGAATTGTGAAGCCATGCAGAGTCATTTCTACTCTGGCCAGCATGCCAGCTTTGACTCTCCAGAGAGGATACATACATGCATTTCAACCCAGCATAGAAGTTCTTGACAAGATGAAGTTTTGCATCTGGGAGACAATTACCAATGTCAAAAATACCTTTTGTTGTTATAGCTGAAGGATTCAATTGTTGATTTCTGTGGCTAGAAACCAGGGATGGCACTGGACATCTTGTCATAGACTGGGCAGCTCCCAAGGTGAAAGCTCCATGGGTTCAGATGTCAGAGATGCTGCTTTTGAGTGTCTTGACATCAGATTTCTATAACAGCAGGACAGCCTGGACACTAACTACTACTAGTACTATATAGCACAACTAACATCCCAGTTATTCCTTTATATCCACCTACACTCTCATAATATCTACATATGCATGTATATACATGTATACATATATACATACATACATACATAGAATACACACATAGAATAGGACATAACTATAAAAAATGTTTGAAGGAGCTCACTTACATATAATAGCAATTGTTTGCATTTTCCTAATTTGAAGATATTCTTCCTTGAATCTTTTAGATAACGGAAGAGGCAATTTATCATGTGACCAGAAAGAACAAAAGACACAACACTTCTTCAAAAATTCATACTAGGACTAAACATTGTGAGAAAAAAGGTGACTTTTTTTTTTTAATATTTTCTCCCCAGGAAAAAAAATGGACCTGAACTTCTCCCTGTAAATTTTCTTCCAAGGATGTTATTAAACTTGGACAGCACATTCCTCTGGTTGTGTAGAAATAAAAATGGATTCTGTAGTAATATACACTGGGGAAATGAAATGGCAAAGATAAGAAAGCAAATATGCAAGTTATCTATGTACATCCCGTGGAGATAAAAGTGAAATGCATAGTCTATGAAGTCAGATTGAGGCCAAGAAAGAACATAAAATCTTCCCAGTCTTTTTGCAAGGACAAAGCGGATCCTATTCAGATAAATCCAAAGTAAATGTGGTATTTCATCATTTCCTATGAATAAAAGTTTCTTTCTCAATAATATATATTGTATGTATCATGAATAGTGTATTTACAAGATCAATTAGACCAACATGTATATAGGTATATGGATGTATAGAAATCCTGGAGTTTTGATTTTTAAAAGTTAATGATAAGAAATCTGTTTAATCAGATTTATCTTTCATATTGTACCTAATTAAAAGAATCACACTGGGCCAGTGAGATGGCTCAACCAGTAACAGGCTCTTGCTACTAAGCATGACAGTCTGAGTTCTCTCACTGGGAGCCACATGATTGAAAGAAAAGCCTAGCCTTTCAAGTAGTCCTCTGACCTCCACACTTATGCCATGGCACATGCATTTCATAGACATTCATACCTATGTATGAACATACACAATAAGTGATAAATGAATGTAATATTACGAACAACAATGAAGCAGCGTGCTCTGGTGTGTCCGGGCCCGGCAGAGCAGAAGATTCAGTCATGAGGCCTCTGGGGGGAACCTTCAGGCCTCCGCTTTGGGATCAGGAACAGCTTGAGCCATGGCACCCCACCAGGAAGTGCAAGAGGCCAGCTGTGCCCCCTGGAGGCCAACTGGGAGCAAGCAGCATGCTTTGGTGAGTCCACCCCTGCAGAGCCGAGGATCCAGTCCTGAGGCCTCTGGCAGGAACCTTCCAGTCTTCGCCTCTGGATCTGGAACACCCTGGGCCACAACAGCCTGGGCCACTGCATCCAGTTTCCAGGCAGTGCAGGAGGTCAGCTGTGCACCCAGAGATCAGCTGCGAAGAGGAAGCTTGCACTGGTGAGTCCTGCATTGACAACAAGACCAACTAACACCAGTGAGAACTAGATGGCAAAAGGCAAACATAGGAATGTTACTAACAGAAATCAAGGCAATATGGCAGCATCTGAACCCAATTCTCTATTAGCAGTATGTCCTGGATACCGCAACACACCAGAAAAACAAGGTTTGGATTTAAAATCACTGGTTATGATGCTGTTACAGGATCACATGAAGGACATAAATAAATATCTTAAAGAAATTCAGGAGAAAATGGATCAAAAGTTAGAAGCCCTTACAAGGGAAACACAAAAATCATTGAAAGGAATTCAGGAGAATTCAGAAGCCAATAAGGAGGAAACTCAAAAATCACTTAAAGAAATACAGGAGAACTTTGGTCAAAAGGCTGAGGTCATAAAAGAGGAAACACAAAAATCTCTTAAAGAATTATAGGAAAACATAAACAAGCAAGTGAAGGAGCTGGGCAAAACCATCCAGGATCTAAAATCAGAAGTAGAAACAACTAAGAAATCTCAAAGGGAGACAACTTTGGAGATAGAAAACCTTGGTAAGAATTCAGGGGCCATAGATGCAAATATCAACAACAGAATACAAGAGATAGAAAAAAGAATCTCAGGTGCTGAAGATTCCATAGAAACCATGGACTCAACAGTTAAAGAAAATGCAAAATGCAAAAAGCTTGTAACCCAAAATATCCAGGAAATCCAGGACACAATGAGAAGACCAATCCTAAGGATTATAGGCATAGATGAGAGTGAAGATTTACAACTTCAAGGGACAGCAAAAATCTTCAATAAAATTATGGAAGAAAACTTTATTAACCTAAAGAGAGAGATGCCCATGAATATACAAGAAGCCCACAGAACTCCAAACAAGACTGGGCCAGAACAGAAATACCTCCTGTCACATCATAATCAAAACCCCAAATGTACTAAACAAAGAGAGTATTAAGGCAGTAAGAGAAAAAGGCCAAGTAACATATAAAGGAAGACCAATCAGAATCACACCAGATTTCTCACCAGAGACTATGAAAGCTAGAAGATCCTGGGCAGATCTCATGCAGACTCTAAGAGAACACAAATGCCAGCCAAAACTACTATACCCAGCAAACTCTAAATCACCATAGATGGAGAAATTAAGATATTCCATGACAAAACCAAGTTTACCCAATATCTTTCCATAAATCCAGCCCTACAAATGATAATAGGAGGAAAACACCAATACAAGGAGGGAATCTTCACCCTGGAAAAAGCAAGATAGTAACCTTCTTTCATCAAACCCAAAAGAAGATAACCAATCAAATTTAAAAAATAACATCAAAAATGACAGGAAGTAATAATCACTATTCCTTAATATCTCTTAACATCAGTGGGCTCAATAGCCCAATAAAAAGACATAGACTAACAGACTGGATACATAAACAGGACCCTACATTTTGCTGCATATAGGAAACACACCTCAGTGTCAAAGACAAACAGTACCTTAGAATAAAAGGCTGGGAGACAATTTTACAAGCAAATGGTCTCAGGAAACAAGCTGGAGTAGCCATTCTAATATCAGATAAAATTGACTTTCAACCCAAAGTTATCAAAAGAGACTCTGAGGGACACTTCTTGCTGGTCAAAGGAAAACTACAACAAGAAGAACTCTCAATCCTGAACATCTATGCTCCAAATGCATGGGCACATTCATTCATAAAAGAAACTTTACTAAAGCTCAAAGCACACATTGCACCTAACACAATAATTGTGGGTGACTTCAACACTGAACTTTCCTCAATGGACTGATCAGGAAAACAGAAACCGAACAGGGACACAGTGAAGCTAATTGAAGCTTTAGACCAATTAGATTTAACAGATATATATATATATATATATATATATATATATATATATATATATATATATATATATATATATATATATAAAATTTTATCCTAAAGCAAAAGAATATACCTTTTTCTCAGCACCTCATGGTACCTTCCCCAAAATCGATCATATAATTGGTCACAAGACAGACCTCAACAAATATAAAAAGATCAAAATAATCCTATGCCTCCTATCAGATCACTATGGAGTAAAAGTGGTCTTCAATAGCAACAAAAACAACAGAAAGCCCACATACACGTGTATACTGAACAATATTCTACTCAATAAAACCTTGGTCAAGGAAGAAATAAAGAAAGAAATCAAAGATTTTTTAAAATTTAATGAAAATGAAGACACAACATACACAAATCTATGGGACACAATGAAAGCAGAGCTAAAAGGAAAACTCATAGCCCTGAGTGCCTCCAAAAAGAAAATGGAGAGAGCATATACTTGCAGCTTAATGACACACCTCAAAGCCCTGGAATAAAAAGAAGCTATTTCACCCAGGAGGAGTAGAAGGCAGGAAATCATCAAACTCATGGCTGAAATCAATCAAGTAGAAACAAAGAGAACCATACAAAGAATCAACAAAACCTGGAGCTGGTTCTTTGAGAAAAATCAACAAGATAGATAAACCCTTAGCCAGACTAACCAAAGGGCACAGAGAAAGTATCCAGATTAACAAAATTAGAAATGAAAAGGGAGATATAACAACAGAAACTGAGGAAATTCAAAAAATCATTAGATCTTACTACAAAAGCCTATACTCAACACAACTGGAGAATCTGGAGGAAATGGACAGTTTCCTAGACAGATACCAGACACCAAAATTAAATCAGGATCAAATAGATCATCTAAACAGTCCCATAGCCACTAAAGAAATAAAAAAGTTCATAGAAAGTCTCCCAACCAAAAAAAAGCATGGGACCAGATGGCTTCAGTGCAGAATTCTATCAGACCTTCATAGAAGACCTAACACCAATACTCTTCAAACTATTCCACAAAATAGAAACAGAAGGAAAACTACCCAATTCGTTCTATGAAGCCACAATTACGCTGATACCAAAACCACACAAAGATCCAACAAAGAAAGAGAACTTCAGTCCAATTTCCCTTATGAATATCGATGCAAAAATACTTAATAAAATTCTTGCCAACCGAATCCAAGAACACATGAAAATGATCATCCACCATGATCAAGTAGGCTTTATCTCAGGGATACAGGAATAGTTCAATATAAGGAAATCCATCAATGCAACACACTACATAAACAAACTCAAAGAAAAAAACCATATGATCATTTCATTAGATGCTGAAAAAGCATTTGACAAAATTCAGAATCCTTTCATGCTAAAAGTCTTGGAAAGAACAGGAATTCAAGCCCTATACCTAAACAAAGTAAAAGCAATATTCAGCAAACTGGTAGCCAACATCAAACTAAATGGAGAGAAACTTGAAGCAATCCCACTAAAATCAGGGACTAGACAAGGCTGTCCTCTCTCTCCATATCTTTTCAATATAGTACTTGAAGTTCTAGCTAGAGCAACTAGACAACATAAGGAGGTCAAGGGAATACATATTGGAAAGGAAGAAGTCAAATTATCACTATTTGCAGATGACATGATAGTATACTTAAGTGACCCAAAAGACTCCACTAGAGAACTCTTCCAGCTAATAAACAACTTCAGCAAAGTGGCTGGTTATAAAATCAGCTCAAGAAAATCAGTTACCTTCCTATACTCAAAGGATACACAGGCTGAGAAGGAAGTTAGGGAAATGACACCCTTCACAATAGCCACAAACAATATAAAGTATCTTGTGTGACTCTAACCAAACAAGTCAAAGATCTATACAACAAGAACTTCAGGTCTCTGAAGAAGAAAATCGAAGAAGACCTCAGAAAATGGAAAAATCTTCCATGCTCGTGGACTGGCAGGATTAATATAGTTAAAATGGCCATCTTGCCAAAAGCAATCTACAGATTCAACGCAATCCCCATCAAAATCCCAACTCAGTTCTTCACAGAGTAAGAAAAAGCAATTCTCAAATTCCTCTGGAATAACAAAAAAAAAAAAAAAAAAAAAAAAAAAAAACAAAAAACAAAACCAGGACAGCTAAAACTATTCTCAACAGTAAAAGAACTTCTGGGGGAATCAGTATCCCAGACCTAAAGCAATACTACAGAGCAATAGTGTTAAAAACTGTATTGGTATTGGCACAGTGACAGGCAAGTGGACCAATGGAATAGAATTGAAGATCCAGAAATGAATCCACACACCTATGGTCACTTGATCTTCGACAAAGGAGCAGAAAACATCCAGTGGAAAAAAGGTAGCCTTTTCAACAAATGTTGCTTGTTTAACTGGAGGTTAGCATGCAGAAGAATGCAAATTGATCCATTCTTATCTCTTTGTACTAAACTCAACTCCAAGTGGATCGAGGACCTCCACATAAAACCAGACACAGTGAAACTAATAGAAAAGAAACTGGGGAAAACCCTTGAGGACATGGGCACAGGGGGAAAGTTCCTGAACAGAACACCAATAGCTTATGCTCTAAGATCAAGAATTAACAAATGGGACCTCATAAAAGTACAAAGCTTCTATAAGCCAAAGGACACTGTCAAAAGAACAAAACGGCAACCAACAAATTGGGAAAAGATTTTTACCAACCCTACATCTGATTGATGGCTATATCCAATATATACAAAGAACTCAAGAAGTTAGACCCCGGGGAACCAAATAACCCTATTAAAAATGGGGTACAGATCTAAACAAAGAATTTTCACCTGAAGAAATTCAGATGGCCGTGAGCCACCTTAAGAAATGCTCAACATCATTAGTCATTAGGGAAATGCAAATCAAAACAACCCTGAGATTTCACCTCACACCAGTCAGAATGGCTAAGGTTAAAAACTCAGGAGACAGCAGGTGTTGGCGAGGATGTGGAGAAAGAAGAACACTCCTCCACTGCTGGTAGGGTTGTAAGATGGTACAACCACTTTGGAAATCAGTCTGGCAGTTCCTCAGAAAACTGTACATGATACTTCCGGCGGACCCTGCTATACGTCTCTTGGGAATATTCCCAAAGGATTCCCTGGCATGCAATAAAGACACATGCTCCATTTTGTTCATATCAGCCTTATTTATAATAGCCAGAAGCTGGAAAGAACTCAGGTGTCCCTCAATGGAGAAATGGATACAGAAAATGTGGTATATTTACACAATGGAATACTACTCAGCAATTAAAAACAATGAATTCACAAAATTTTTAGGCAAATTGTTGGATCTGGAAAATATCCTAAGTGAGGTAACCCAGTCACAAAAGAATACACATGGAATACAATCTCTGATAGGTGGATATTAATTATCCCAGAAGCTCTGAATACCCAAGGCACAATTAGCGTAACAAATGACTCCCATGAAGAAGTAAGGAGAAGGTCCTGATCCTGGAAAGGCTTGATCTAGCATTGGAGGGGAGTATCAGGACAGAGAAAAAGGAGAGAGGTGATCGGAGAATGAGTAGAGAGAAGAAAGTTTATGGGACATATGGGGAGGGGGGATCTGGGAAAGGGGAAATCATTTGGAATGTAAACAAAGAATACAGAAAATAAAAATATATAATTAAAAAAAGAACAACAATAACAATAACTTTTCTTTCCATTATTCAAGAGTTGACTCTGATTTCTATTATGCTTGTCTGATTTTTTCTCTTCCATTCTCTAACAGCTATTCATGCTGATTTTATCTATATCTCAACTCAAGCAAAATCACTCCAAACTTGTCTTTGACTCATTCTAACAATTTATGTATTATTTATATGCATTATATTATATGCTAGAATTATCAAGTATAATTCTGTCTTCAAAATACCTTATATTCATCAAAGTCATTTGTAACCAGGAAACTTCTTTCCTCACACTTCAAATATTTTATTAATTAATCAAGTAGTGTGGTAGTTTAAATGAGAATGTCCTCATAGGCTCTTATATTTGAAAGTCTGGTTTCTAGATGGTGCACTGGTTAGAAAGGATTAGAAGGTGTGGCCTTGGAGCATGGTGTCACTAGAGGTGGGCTTTGAGGTTTGAGAAACCCACACCAAACCTGATCCATATCAGCCTACTCATTCTCTCTCTCTCTCTCTCTCTCTCTCTCTCTCTCTCTCTCTCTCTCTCACACACACACACACACACACACACACACACATTCTCTGCCTGCTGCTTGTGAATCTGATGTAAACTCTCAGCTACTGCTCCAGCACTATGCCTGCCTGATACCACACTCACTGCCAGGATGGTCATGCACGCACCCTCAGAAACTGTGAGCAAGTCCCCAATTAAATGCTGTCTTTTATGTACTCCCTTGGTCATGGTGTCTCTTCGGAGGAATAGAACAGTGACTAAGACAAGCTGTACAGTTATTATCAATGTGATCTTACAAAACCATCAATTGGATATCTTCCAAATGTGAGTGTTCTAGAAATGAATGAATCAAGTGGGTCTTTTTTTTTTTTTAAAGATAGTCACAATCTAGTCAGAAAATTTGGGCATTATAAAAGAAATATCATAGATTATATTTTAGGTTCTTCAGGTTTTGTGAATCAGTGTAATAGCATTGTACATTGTGGTGCTTCTATCCACAGTACATATAAGTATATCCTCTTTTGACATTTACTTCACATCTCTGAAAGTGGCTTTGACCTGCAGATTGACCACCTCTACTCACTATTAGGAAACTTCTACATTTGATCTTAGCTAAAAAGCCAAGAAGGGATACCACCAGGAAATGTCTAGCTGAGGCCATAGCTGTGCAATGCTTGCCTAATGGCTGCAGGTAGAAGGCTTCAGCCACTCAGGATCATGCAGTGAACAGTGACTAGATGGGAACAAAGTCATCCTTGTAATAATCAATGAATGGAACCTCATAAAATTGCAAAGTTTCTGTAAGGCAAAGGACATTATCAATGAGACCAAAATGGCAATCAACAGATTGGGAAAAGGTATTTACCAATCTTACATCCAGTAGAGGGCTAATATCCAAGATATACAAAGATCTCAAGAAGTTAGTCTCCAGGAGTCTAGGAAACCCCTAGTCTCCCAGGTCTCCAGGGAACCAAATAACCCTATCAAAAATGGGGTACAGAGCTAAACAAAGAATTCTCAACTGAGGAAGCTTGAGTGGCATAGATGCACCTAGAGAAATGGTCAGTATCCTTAGTCATCAGGGAAATGCAAATCAACCCTTGTAAATGCAAATGATATTACAGCTCATACCAGTCAGAATGGCTAAGATAAAAAGCTCAGGTGACAGCAGATGCTGGTGAGGATGTGGAGAAAGAGGAATACTCCTCCATTGCTGGTGGCATAGCAAGCTGGTAAAACCACTCTGGAAATCAGTTTGGTGGTTTCTCAGAAAACTGGACATAGTATTACCTGAGGACCCAGCCATACCACTCCTGGGCATATACCCAAAAGATGCTTCAAAATATAACAAGGAAACATGCTCCACTATGTTCATAGCATCCTTATTTATAATAACCAGAAGCTGGGAAGAACCCAGATTTCCTTCAACAGAGGAATGGATACAGACACTGTGGTATATTTGCACAACTCAGCTATTAAAAACAATGAATCATGAAATTCTTAGGCAAATGGGTGGAACTAGAAAATATCATTCTGAGTGAGATAACACAATCACAAAAGAACACACATGGCATGTACTCAATGATAAGTGGATATTAACCCAAATGCTTGGAATATCCAAGATACAATTCACAGATCCCATGCAGCTCAAGAAGAAAGAAGACCAAAGTGTGGGTGCTTTGGTCCTTCTTAGAAGGGGTAAAAAAGTACTCATGGGAGAAAATATGGAGATATAGTACAGAGCAGAGATGGAAGAAAAGACCATCTAGGGACTGCCCTACCTGGGTATCCATCTCATACGGTCTCCAAACGTGGACACTATTGTGGATGCCATGAAGTGCATGATGACAGGAGCCTGATATAGCTGTCTCCGAGAGGCTCTGTCTGAGCCTGACATATACAGAAATGGATGATTGCTGCCAACCATTGGACTGATCACAGGGTCCCCAATGAAGGAGTTAGAGAAAGGCCTGAAGGAGCTGATTGGGTTTGCAACCCCAGAGGAAGAACAATATCAACCAACTAGAGCTGCCAGGGTCTAAACCACCAACCAAGGAGAACACATGGACAAATGTATGGCTCCAGCCTTATTTGTAGCAGAAGATGGCCTTCTTTGGCATGAGTGGGAGAAGAGGCCCTTGGACCTGTGAAGGCCTGATGCCCCAGTGTAGGGGAATGTGAAGAGACACGAGTGAGTAGGTGGGTGGGGACACACCCTCATAGAATCAGGAGGAGGGGGTTGGTATAGGTAGCTTCTGCTGGAGGGATTTGGAAAGGGGATAATATTTGAAAAGTACACAAAATATCCTATTTTAAAAAAAAGAACTTCAAGTCTCTGAAAAAAAAATCATAGATGACCTCAAGATGGGAAGATATCCAATGTTCATTGATTGGCAGGATTAATATAGTAAAATTGGCCATTTTGCCACATGCAATCTCCTGATTCAATGTAATCCTCACCAAAATTACAACTAATTTTCATAGGGTTAGAAAGAACAATTCTCAAATGCATTTGTTATAATAAAATGCCCAAGATAATTCTTAACAATAAAAGAACATCTGGGGGAATCACCATCCCTGATCTCAAGCTGTACTATAGAGCAATAGTGATAAAAAACTGCATGGTATTAGTACAGAGATGACAGGTAAATCAATGTAATAGAATTAAAGACCCAGAAATGAACCCATATACCTGTAGTCACTTGATCTTTGACAAAGGAGCTAAAACCATCTGGTGAAAAAAAGATAGCCTTTTTAACAAATGGTGCTGGTTCAACTGGCAGTAAGCATGAAGAAGAATGCAAATTGATCCATTCTTAAACTCTTATACAAAGCTCAAGCCCAAGTGGGTCAAGGACCTCCACATAAAACCAGACACATTGAATCTAATAGAAAAGAAAGTAGGGAAGACCCTTGAGCACACAGGCACAGGGGAAAATTTCCTGAACAGAACACCAATAGCTTATGCTCTAAGATCAAGAATTGACAAAAGGGACCTCATAAAATTACAAAGCTTCTATAAGGCAAAGGACACTGCCAATGGGACAAAATAGCAACCAACAAATTGGGAAAATATCTTTTCCAATCCTACATCCAATAGAGGGCTAATATCCAATATATATAAAGAACACAAGAAGTTAGACTCCAGAGAACCAAATAATCTGATCAAAAATGGGGAACAGAGCCAACTAGAGAATTCTGAACTGAGGAATCTCAAAAGGCCTCGAAAC
This sequence comes from Apodemus sylvaticus, assembly GCF_947179515.1. Lineage (NCBI taxonomy): Eukaryota > Metazoa > Chordata > Mammalia > Rodentia > Muridae > Apodemus > Apodemus sylvaticus. Next base: position 10,392,445 of record NC_067474.1, on the reverse strand, counting down.
AACTAAAGAAATGTTTAACATCCTTAGTCATCAGGGAATGCAAATCAAAACTCTGACACCTTACATAGTCAGAATGGCTAAGAACAAAACTCACATGATAGCAGATGCTGGCAAGGATGCGGAGAAAGAGAAACACTCTGCCACTGCTGGTGGGATTGCAAGCTCGTACAACCACTCTGGAAATCAGTTTGGTGGTTCCTCAGAAAATTGGACATAGTATATTACCTGAAGACCCAGCTATACTATTCCAGGGCATATACCCAGAAGATGCTCCAACATGCATTAAGGACACATGCTCCACTATGTTCATAGCAGCCTTATTTATAATAGCCAGAACCTGGAAACAACCCAGATGTCTCTCAACAGAGGAACAGATACAGAAAATGTAGTACATTTACACAATGAGTATTACTCAACTATTAAAAACAATGACTTCATGAAATTTGCAGGCAAATGGATGGATCTAGAAAATATCATCCTGAGATAGGTAACTCAGTCACAAAAGAACACATGTTATGTACTCATAAGTGGATATTAGGGAAAGAGCATGGAATACCCATGATACAACTCATGAATCACATGAATATTAGACAATACAAGTCCCATGTCACAGTTGAATACTCCAAACAATAGGAACCGGGTAAGTGTATAACAAAGATATATTCCTAAAGAGGTCCCCTAAGCCTAAATCCAGATTGATGGATAACTTGGCACAGATGTTTGTAGATCTCAAGCTTTAAAAGTCCTATAGGATCTTGCCTCAACATCACAGTCAACTCCCAAGTCTGACTACTGATGTATCAGTCTTGGAGTGTGGCATTCAATAAACCATTCCTATTCAACTGAGATCAATGTCTGAGTGGTTATTGACAAAAGTACTAAAGACACAAATAGGCAAAGATAAATCTCTTCAGTAAATGGTTCTAAGAAAACTAGATATTCATACAGAAGACAGGAGAGAGAGAAAGACATATGTGGGAGACAGAGAAGGAGAAAGAAAGAAGGATTAAGGGAGGGAGGAAGGGAGAAAGAGTGAGAGAGCATGAGAGAGAGAGAGAGAGAGAGAGAGAGAGAGAGAGAGAGAGAGAGAGAGAGAGCACATATCTGGAAGTATTAGATGGCACAGAACATGTGTTTGGACAATGGTTTTTTTATTCTGCCCCTAAATCATGGGCAGCACACACAGAAAATGGAATATCAAACTAAAAAGCTTCTTTGTGGCAAAGGTGCCACCAACAGAGTATAGAGATAATGTACTGAATGGGAAAAAATATTTGGAAGAAACTCAGTCACCTCAATAACACTAAAATGTATAATCTAACTAAAATCACCAAAGGAATCTCACAAGGAAGACATTCAAATGGCCAACAGGTCGATAATATAATAGTTACAATAGCTAACCATGAACTTTGAGGAAAATGTAAATGGAAACCACAATGGAATATCACTTTACTCCTGACAGGATGACCACTAACAAACAGACAAGCCCCCCCTCCCCCCCATGCATGTAATTCCAGCACTCTGGGGGCTGAGGAAAGAGGCTTATCCTATGTTTTAGGACAGTCTTCACGACAAAAGGATATTATGTATCAAAAAATACAAACATAAGAATTAAGTGTTAACAAGGTTATAGAGCTAAAAAGGAGACTTTATATACTTTGTTATATAAACTTTTGTGCTTTGTTGAAGGTAATGTGCAAGTTTTCCTCAAACTCATGTGATCTAGCAAGCTGTCTCTTGCACATGCACTACCAAAGACAATCAGCTCACTACATTTGAGATTTCTGCACTCCCTTGTGCACTATTCATAGGTAGAATACAGAGTCAAACTCAGGATATACCAATAGCTGAATAGGCCAAAGGCCAGGAGGTACATGTCATAGTCAGGGTTTGTATTCCTACACAAAACATCATGGCCAAGGAGCAAGCTAGGAGGAAAGGGTTTATTCAGATTATACTTCCAAATTGCTATTTATCACCAAAGGAAATCAGGACAGGATCTTGGAGGCAGGAGCTGATGCAGAGGCCATGGAGGGGTGCTGTTTACTGGATTGCTTCCACTGGCTTGCTCAACCTGCTTTCTTACAGAACCCAGAATCACCAGCCCAGGGATGGCACCACCCACAATGGGCTGCCCCCCCTTCCTTGATCACTAATTGAGAAAATGTCTTATAGCTGGATCTCAAGAAGGCATTTACTCAAGGGAAGCTCCTTTCACTGTGATAACTCTAGTTTGTGCCAAATTAACACACAAAGCCAGTCAGTACAACTTGACACAAATACATCATTATTAAGCCACAACCCTTGCTTTTTTATTCATTCCCAAGATCTAAATAACTTTAAAAGTCCCATAGTCTTTATAAATTCAAACATATTAAAATTTCCATACCTTTAAAATACCCAATCTCTCATAGACACTGAGCCACCAACCAGGCAGCATACACCAGCTGATATGAGGCCCCCAGCACATATACAGCAGAGGACTGCCTGGTCTGGACTCAGTGAGAAAAGATACACTTAACCCTGGGTAGACTTGAGGCCCCAGGGAGTGGAAAGGTCTGCTGGGGTGGGGTTGGGAGAGCGGGGACATCCTCTTGAAGATGGGAGATGAGGTATGGGATGAGGATTAGTCAGGGGGTGGACTGGGATGGAGATAAGGAGTGGACTGTAAAAATGATTAAAGAATAATAATAATTCAAAAAGAAAGGAAAAAATATACAATCTCTTTTGAAACTCAAATTTTTACAATTCAAAGTCTCTTAATCGAGGGCTCCACTAAAATACTTTCTTCATAAGGGAAAAATATCAGGGCACAGTCACAAAAAACAGAATCACATTCTAACTGGGATCCACTCACAATATTCTGGGCTCCTCTAAGGGCTTGGGTCACTTCCCCAGCTCTGCCTGTTGTAGCACACACCTTGTCTTCTAGGCTCCAGCTGCTTGTACTCCACTGCTGCCGCTGTTCTTGGTGGTCATCTGATGGTACTGGCATCTACAAAACACTGCTGTCTTCCGCTGCAACTGGACTGCACATTCACAAATAGCTTCTCATAGATTATTTTCACTTACTTTAAAAGTCTCAACTTCTCTCCATTACCTCTTCAGTCCTGAGCCTTCAACTGCCACTGAGACTGAACCTTCAACAATGGCCTCTCCTGGCCTCTCATAGTGCCAAACATCAGCTGCTACCCATTCTGCTTCAAAATCAGTACCACCTGGGTGACTGTTACACATTACCAAGTTTGGCTAACAACAGGAAGTACAACTACAGCAGCCTCTTGAACACAGCTTCTCTGTGCTCTCAGGAAACACTTCCCATAAGATTTCATCTTAGTGACGCTGGTCTCTTCTTAATCACTGCTAATTTCTTAGCTCCAGCTAACCAGTGTAAATTGTTCTGGTAATGCAAAGGTTTCACTTTAGTGGTTTTTGTATCTTGTTAATCACAGCTGATTCTTCAGCTCCAGCTAACCAAAACCACAGAATCTTCACCATCAAAATACCAATGGCCCTGATAAGTCTTTTATCTTCCCTCTGGAATTTTGCAGGTCAGCCCTCCATCATTTGTACTGTTCTCAACATTATCTTCCAAGTTTCTACAAAACATCCCATGGGGCGCTTAACATCCCAATGGCTCTTCTAGTCCAAAGTTCCAATGTCCTTCCACAGTCTTCACAAAAACATGGTCAGACTGTCACAGGAATACTCCACTCCCAGTACCAGTTTGTTTTAGTCAGACTTTGTATTCCTATACAAAACATCATGACCAAGAAGCAAGCTAGGTAGGAAAGGGTTTATTCATCTTACATGTTCACATTGCTGTTCTTCACCAAAGGAAGTCAGGACAGGAACTCACACAGGGCAAGAACTCGGCTGTAGTTGGCTGATGCAGAGGCCATGGAAGAGTGCTGTTTACTGGATTGCTTCCACTGACTTGCACGGCCTGCTTTCTTATAGAACCTAGGATCACCAGCCCAGGGACGGCACCACCCACAATGGCCTGGGCCCTGCCCCCTTGATCACTAATTGAGAAAATGTCTTACAGCTGGTTCTCAAGTAGGCATTTCCTTAATGGAAGCTCCTTTCTCTCTATGATAACTCCAGTTTGTGTCAAGTTGACACACAAAACCTGCCAGTATAGTACATATATATAAAATCTTTGAAAACAAGAAAATATTGAATAAACCTGGAGGACACTGTTAAATAAAACAACAGGCACAAAAATGAATATTGCATGGTATTACTTTATATGTGACACTAAAACTTTTGAACTCGTAGAAACAGAGAGTAGTGCAGTGATAACCAAGGACTGGATGCAGCAATGGGGAGTTGAGGAATCGGTCCCAAACTAAAACATACATGCAGGACTAGAGCTATTGTAACATCACAACTGTAGTTAGCAAAGTGTGTATCCTTGAAAATTGTTAAGAAGTTAGATTTTAAGTGTTCTCATACAAACATATGATAAGTATATGCAGGGCAATTCTTGTTTTAGTGTTTGGTTTGGGAATTCCACAATATGTACAAATATCAAAATACTGTTTTGTCCATTATAAAAATCTCCAATATTTATTTGTTGCCTAAAGTTAATCACATTTAACAAAAGAAGGACAAAATTCACATTGATAGTGGGATTCTCAGACTAAGCCTCAGTTTGCCAGATCTACCAATGAACCAAATGGCTCAAGAAGACTGATGCTCAGACCAGAGAGGACTGTTAACATTTTTTCTCAAAGCCAGCCTTTTGGTGCTCAGGTACATGTGTCTTAAAGCAATCCTCTCTATATCTTGTGTGTGCAATACACTTGCTTATCCTTTAAAACACAGCTACTGCTGCTTCCCTGAAGCTTTCCTATAGTTAACAATGTTGCAGTCTTCACATGCTACAGTTGTGGTCCACATCACAGTCATCTATGCAGATTGAGTTGCTGATTAACAGAACTTAATTGGATTCATGTTTGAATCTTCATAATTATCTACATAATAAATGTCTTGGTTCATAATAGGCAGTCAATTAATTTTTTAAAAGTTGAATTTATTTCATTTATATGAGTACACTGTAGCTGTCTTCAGACATTCCAGAAGAGGACATTGGATCCCATTACAGATGGTTGTGAGCCACTGTGTGGTTGCTGGGAATTGAACTCAGGACCTCTGGAAGAGAAAGCAGCCAGTGCTCTTAACCACTGAGCCATCTCTCCAGCCCATAATATTTTTAAAATTTGATTTAAAAATTTCAAATTATGTGAATGCTACTGTATCTGTGTGGAGGTATAAATGTATGCGTGCATGTGTATAATTCCAAGTGAAAGCCAGAAGAGAGCACCAGATCATCTCAAGCTGGAGTTACTGGCGTTTGTGAAAACTGGAAGGGAGTGCTGGGAACTGAACTCTGGTCCTGTGCAAGAGCAGTAAGCACATAGAACCAGCTCTTTAGTCTCATCAGTAAATAGATTTAGAGCAAAGGATTAGTAAGAAAATGTATACTGAATCCATATAAATTATAATAAAGTCAAATGCCGCTGAATTACCTCAAGAATTCCTCTTAATCAGTTTGGTTTGTTGATATGTAAAGAGTTTTATCTCCAAATTTTGTCATAGCTACTTGAAAGGTAATTGGGATTATCATCCCAAGTCAAATGTTTCCTGTAGTCATGCCAGTGAGTATTGGGGGGATACTTTAATAAGAAAACAGAATTGAGAGTGTATGAAAAAAACTCACAGAGCCTTCCTCAAAGTTCTACATTATTTCAAACAATTCTAATAATTTAGCAGCAAATCACCACTAGAGTACTACTTTAAAATTCTACATTTAAAAATGACCTTGCCACCTGGAAAGAGGCCAATCCTACTGAATAGTTCAATATTTTCATGCCTAGATCTAGGAAAGTTTTATTGAGTTTCAATTCAGTCATGGTTATTTTAAAGTATAAAATATTTTTTCCAGAAATATTCTTCTGGTTATGTTCTTTTCCATCTAATTGGTTACCTATGGCAGTTCTTACCACTTAGTGTTCATTGGAAAATCCTGTCCCAAGAATGCTCTTGTATTAAATTACTAATTTCTAACAGAAAGTTGGTTTTATGAACTCTGTTAAGGAAAAATGGAAAAGAACTTACCCTCTGGAGGAGCCCCCACCCACCTGGGTACTCCTTAAATGTAGCTGTTTCTCAATTGCTGTATTTGGAGGCATCTTTCTGATAACAGAACCTCATACATCCAGGTGTCAGAAGAAATAAGATTTTACTGTAAACTTTACCACTGATCTGTGACTTTTGTTGCCAAAGGAGAACAAATAGCTGTCATTTGTTTTACAAAGGAGTATCAAGACAGCATTCTAAAAGCTATTTGTGGTGATAAGAAAGTCAGGGCAAGTCAAAGTCATCCCTCTCTCACACAAGTTAATTTTGTTAGAAGTGTTCACAGATGAGGTAGGACCTAAGCTGAAATACCCCAGAGCCTGACAAGCTTCTGCAGGAGAGCAGATCCCAGGGTGTAATGAGCAACATTGTTTTTTAATATTTTTGGCTATTTTATTTATTTACATTTCAAATGTTATCCCCTGTCCCAGTTTCTCCTCTTGCAAACTCCCTATTCCCCTCCCCTGGCCCCTGCTTCTACGAGTGTGCTCCCCCTCCCACCTACCCACTCCAGTCTCATCACCCTAGCATTCCTCTAAGCTGGGGCATCAAGCCTCCACAGGACCAAGGGCCTCCCCTCCCATTGATGCCAGATAAGGCCATCCTCTGCTACATATCTAGCTGGAGTCATGGCTTCCCCCATGTGTACTTTGTGGTTGGTGGTTTAGTTCCTTGGATCTCTGGGGGGGTGGTCTCTAGTTGTTGGTATTGTTGTTTTTCCTCTGGGGTTGCAAACCACTTCTGCCCCTTCATTCCTTCCACTAACTCCTCCATTGGGGTCCCCATGCTCTGTCTGATAGTTGGCTTCAGGTATCTGCATCTGTGTTTGTCAGACTCAGGCAGAGCCTCTCAGGGGATAGCTATACCAGGCTCCTGTCAACAAGTACTTCTTGGCATCAACAATAGTGTCTAGGTTTGGTGTCCGCATATGGGATGGATCCCTATGTGGGGCAGTCTCTGAATGGCCTTTCCTTCAGTCTCTGCTCTACTCTTTGTCCCTGTATTTCCTTTAGACAGGAGCAATTCTGGGTTAGTATTTTTGAGATGGGTGGCCCCATCCTTCAACCTGGAGCCTTGCTGAACCTCTGGATATGGTCTCTACAGGTTATCTCTTCCCTTTGTTGGGCATTTCAGCTAATGTCATCCCTGTTGGGTCCTGGGAGCTTCTTGCTTTCCTGGCATCTGGGACTTTCTAGTGGCTACCCCCACTTCCCCATCCTCCACTGCGACAGACCTCCATTCAATTTCCTGACTCTCTGTACTTCTCCTGGTCTCCTCCCATACCTGATCTTGTCTCACCTTTTCCCTCCCCCTTCATTCTCCCTCCCAGAACCCTCTCTCTCTCTACCTCCCTTGATTGTTATCCCTTCTATGTAGGACTGAAGCATCCACACTTTTGTCTTCCTTTTTTGTTCTTCACCTTGACATTAGAAGATTTAAGTGTTAGGCTGTTTAGAATTTGTTGTTGGACTTTTAAAGTTTATGCTAAACATAGGTTTTTTTTTTTTTTTTTGTAGCTTACAAACATGTCCAGTAATTTCTCAAGCTTACGTGTGATAGAAATCCACTGGAGGGCAGCATATAGTAAGAATTATGGCTGGTTGCCTGGAGTATTGATAAGTTTCAGAAAGCAAGTTGAATATCACACTACACCTTAGTTTTTTTTTTTTTAAGATAACAGATAGTTCTACGAGTTTTTTAAAGTTTAAAAAGATTCCCCATACATAGTGCTTGCACGTATCTGTGTGTTCCCACTTGGGGTGAAGAATGATGGAACTGATTATAGGTTGAAAGTATTTCTTACAAATCAAAAGGAGTAAATTCCAGTGTTTTCATGCCATTGAACAGGGCTGTGTTTCAGGGTCACTAGGCCTTGTACTCTATGTCCCTAAAGAATGAAGCCAAGTTTCTAGAAAGGGTCATTGTTAACTAAAGATACAGCACAGTGTTTCACATGCATGGTTTCAGAATATGGCTCCTGATCATATCGGCTGCCCGTATCTCACTCTGCAACCTCCCCCACTTCCCATGAAATGTATTGATTTCTGAGTATAAATGACACACCAGGGTCACAGAGCTTAAAATTCAATTTGTTCATATTGAATTTGCTTCATTATGGGAATACATCATTCTGAATAATATAACACTTGTTTCTTCATCCATAATTCCTTTCTTCCATCCATTAATTCAGTCAGTGTCAGTGCTGTTAGACAGCACACACTCTATAAGTTGGAGGTCAAATGTGAGCATGAAATTTCAGTTCAGACATATAGAATGATGATATCTAAGCTCTCCCTGGAACATGAGAACTCAGAGAAGCTAAGGTGCTTCTCACATAATAGCAGTGAATGCACGAAGCTCTTTGAACTGCACATTAATGTTGAGGTCATTATATTGAGTGTGTGTGTGTGTGTGTGTGTGTGTGTGTGTGTGTGTGTGTCTGTCTGTCTGTCTGTCTGTCTGTCTGTGTGATGTAGGCATTCAGCAGCAGCAACCCTGTTTAAAAATGAGTGTATCAACACACAGGGAAATCAAGTATCTTGTCTGTGATCACAAGGCACTCAAGAGCCTGACTTTGAGGTTTGCTCCAGACTGCTTACTCTAAACTACTAATGAAACTGCAGTTCTCCTCAGAAGCTGAAATTCCAAGGGATAAACATGCTAATTTGGAAAATCATGACTTTTGTGGGAGATTTGATTTTGTGAAAGAAATGTATCAAGTGATTAAGACAATGCTTTATTCAGACAGGAACTATTATTGGTTCAGTCTTTATATGTCCTAAGACCACATGCCAAGGGGATAGTACCATTGACAATCAGCTACATCAATTAATTTTCAAGACAATCTTTCATAAGCATGCTCACAGGCCAGCTTCATAAGAGGGAAAGTATATTTGCTGACATGAGAAGGCTAGTACATATGTAAACTTACAAGATCTGTGACTACATTCACATGACCTGAACAAGATCAAAGCAGACAAACTCCCACCATGGGTCTGGGACAGGTTCTGGAATTCTTTTGTGTGTGTGTGTGTATATACTTTTTTTATTTGATATATTTTTTATTTGCATTTCAAATGATTTCCCCTTTTCAGCCCCCCCCCCCGAAAGTCCCATAGGCCCTCTTCCCTCCCCCTGTTCTCCCATCCACCTCTTCCCACTTCTCTGTTCTGGTTTTGCCCTGTACTGCTACACTGAGTCTTTCCAGACAGGTTCTGGAATTCCATCCTTAGCAGAAGTGCTATTTGCAACTGCCTGCTGCCAGAGGAGGGCGGGACAGTTTGCCTTGAGGATGCAGTCCCTGAAATACTCCAGTGCTCCAGTAGATGGCCATACACCCATGTACATATGGGCAGCACTAAATAAACTCAGAGTTTTAAAAGTGCCACATGAAGTTGGGTGGGAAGAGTGATTGGATAGATGGATGGATGGAATCAGAGAGGAGGGGAACGGAGACAGCTGTTGATCAAAGCATAGTTTGTGCATGTATGAATTTCTCAAATAAAAGAAACAATTGCTAGACTGAAGCTTTCTTCAGATGATTTTAGGTTATGCCAAGCTGACACACAAGGACAACATTCACCTTTCCAGGGCCTTATCCCTGTCTGTTCGTATAAGAACCTATTTTGCATGGTCAGTTTGTAGCTTATATTCTGTAGATTGTGCTACTCACGTTTCAGGCCGCTCTCTCAGAGTGATTTATTGACTCACATGCTCTATTATTTTTATTGGAAGTCACATGTGTGACACTTGAGAAATTGTTTGATCTGTGCATGAACATGTGGAAACAAGGCATTTTCCTTTTTCTTTTATTAAACCTGAGGGTATTATAAACTGGATTCATTGTAATATTTATGTCTTTAGGGTGCATTTCCAGGTCTACAGAAAGATGGAAAATGGGGTCTTAAACCTGCATGAGTGCACAATTGAAGTCTTGAAATGCTTTGAAAACGAAAAATTGCCTAGAATCAAAGTGAAACAGAAAATTTTCTTGAAAACTTTTGTAGAAAGGTCATTTTCTTTTGTTGTGTTTTATGACTGAAAGTGTTTTCCACAGACCCTACCTCTAGGTCACATTGCCTCTCTCCAGCTCCCTCCCTGTACTGAAGCTGTCCATGCCCCTCGTTCCATGTGGAGTCTTCAGTGCTGGAAAATTCCTATCATCTCCCTCCCTTATGTCTCTGCTTTTCTTCCTTTTCTGTGAATAAGTGAATATGTTTACACTTCCTCACAGGTTCTTTTTATCTTTCAGTTTTTAGAACTTGTGCTGTGAAGAGGTACAGAGTCCATTAATAAATATAAAGTTGTTGAAATGCCAGATACACGTTGGCTACAAAGATTTCAAAAGTTATCTTTTAGACTATAACAACAGTCCTACACAGTGTTTCTCTACATTGGTCACATCTCCCCACTGTATGCCAGGCTGAACATTTGGATGCAGTGCATAATTCAACCACTATAATAATTCCATGATGTGTAACTACCCTAACCTGTTTTAGACAGCTTTTGTCAATGTGACAAAATACATAAGACAATCACCTTTAAGAAATAAAGGGAATGACAGCTGTGTGTGGAGGAGCACATGTCTTTTTTTCCCTTTCTCTTTTTTAATTTATTTAAATGTGCTTTATTTATTTACATTTCAAATGTCAACCCCTTTCCACATTACTCCTCAAAAAAAACCCCATCCCATCCCCCTCCCTTTGTTCATCCCCTCCCCCAAATTCCTGACTTGTATTCCCATATTCTGGGGAATCAAGCCTTCATAGGACCAATGGCCTCTCCTCTCATTGATGTCTGAATGGTCATCTTCTGCTACATATGTGGCTGGAGCTATGGGTCCCTCCATATGTTCTCTTTGGTTGGTGGTTTATAATTGCCAGATGCTGGAAAGAACCCAGGTATCCCTCAACAGAAGAGTGGATGCAAAAAATGTGGTATATCTACACAATGGAGTACTATTCAGCCATTAGAAACAATGAATTCATGAAATTCTTAGGGAAATGGATGGAGCTAGAGAACATCATACTAAGTGAGGTAACCCAGACTCAAAAGGTGAATCATGGTATGCACTCACTAATAAGTGGTTATTAACCTAGAAAACTGGAATACCCAAAACATAATCCACACATCAAATGAGATACAAGAAGAAAGGAGGAGTGGCCCCTGGTTCTGGAAAGACTCAGTGAAACAGTATTCGGCAAAACCAGAACGGGGAAGTGGGAAGGGATGGGTGGGAGGACAGGGGAAGAGAAGGGGGCTTACGGGACTATCGGGGAGTGGGGGGGCTAGAAAAGGGGAAATCATTTGAAATGTAAATAAATAATATCGAATAAAAAAAATAAATAAATAAAAGAATAAAAAAAAAGAAAATAAAAATATTAAAAAAGAAAAAAATTGGAATTTGTTCTTCCTAACTCTATGAAGAATTGAGTTGGAATTTTGATGATGATTGCATTGAATTTGTAGATTACTTTAGGCAAGATGGCCATTTTTACTATATTAGCCCTGCCAATCCACATGGGCACAGGTGGAAATTTCCTGAATAGAACACCAATAGCTTATGCTTTAAGATCAAGAATTGACAAATGGGACCTTATAAAATTGTAAAGTTTCTGTAAGGCAAAGGACACTATCAATGGAAGAGATCTTTCCATCTTCTGAGATCATCTTCAATTTCTTTCTTCAAACACTTGAAGTTCTTGTCATACTGATTTTTCACTTGCTTGCTTAGAGTCACACCAAGGTATTTTATATTATTTGCGGCTATTGTGAAGGGTGTCATTTCCCTAATTTCTTTCTCAGCCTCTTTATCCTTTGAGTATAGGAAATCTACTGATTTGTTTGAGTTAATTTTGTATCCATCCACTTTGCTGAAGTTGTTTATCAGGTTTAGGAGTTCTCTAGTGGAATTTTTAGGGTCACATATGTGTACTATCATATCATCTGCAAATAGTGATACTTTGACTTCTTTTTTTTTTGATTATCATGGAAAATTTAGATGTAATAATGGTAGGCATAAAAGTATTCCTAAGCTTATTGAAAATGGATTTATAAACAATTACTGATAAACTTGAAGATTTACATGGAAAATATTTTGATAAAATTGAAAAAAATCTATAGAAAAACATGTTAAAATTAAAGATTAGTATGGAAATTATACAGAAAAAGTGATAGGCATCAAGATAATTCTAAGTTTATTGAAGGTGGAATTATAAACATTTTCAGATAAACTTGAATATTTACATGGAAAATATTTCTGGTAAAATCAAAGAAATACATAGAAAAACATGTTAAAATTGAATATTTCATGGAAAATTTACATATAAAATGGTAGATACAAAAACTCTTACTAGATCTCCAACATCTTGGATCCCAGATAAACTGGACAGGCAACACCAGGTATGCTGAGAACATCCTGAGTCTAACATAGCTTGGGAGGCAGCCCATCAGGCTACTACTGCCTATGCCTAGGCCTTGGGCAGCTCTGCAGGCCTTCTGTGTTCCAGCTCTGTCAGGGGCAGACTGACTGGTATTTGGAGGGGTCTCTGCCATCTTGGCTCCTGGACGGACCAGACAGGCAGCAACAGGATAGCTGAGAACATCCCAAGTCTAATACAGCTTGGGAGGCAACCCATCAGGCTACTGCCTGTGCCCAGGGCCTGGGCAGCTCTGTGGGTTGTCTGTGTGCCAGCTCTGTCAGAAGACATTTGCTCGGTAGACTGATCGGCACTTGGAGGGGGTCCCTGAGGCCTCCGAACAGAGACAACCCAAGTATAACATTGCTTGGGGCAAGGTACACCAGAGCTCCAAAAGCACCCAAAAGTAGGGCAGCACATCAGCAATCTGTGCCAGGGGAAACCCAGTCATTCAGTGGTGCAGAAATAGCCTTACAGGCTCACAGGAGGTTCAAGCACCAGCAAGTGACAACAGGACCAACTAACACCAGAGAAAATCAGATGACAAAGGGCAAATGTCGGAGTGTTACTAACAGAAATCAAGGCAATTTGGCATCATCTGAACCCAATTCTCCAACAACAGCAAGTTCTGGATACCTCAACACACCAGAAAAACAAGATTTGGATTTAAAATCACTGGTCATGATGCTGTTAGAGGAACATAAGAAGGACATAAATAAATCTCTTAAAGAAATACAGGAGAAAATGGATCAAAAGTTAGAAGCTCTTACAAGGGAAACACAAAAATCATTTCAAGAAATTCAGGAGAATATGGGTCCAACAGAAGCCAATAAAGAGGAAATGCAAAAATCACTTAAATTCAGGAGAACAACAGGCAAAAGTCATGACAGAGGAAACACAAAAATCTCTTAAAGAATTATAAGAAAATAAAATCAAGAGAAGGAACTGAGCAAAACCATCCAGGATCTAAAACCAGAACTAGAAACAACTAAGAAATCACAAAAGGAGATAAATTTGGAGATAGAAAGACTTGGGAAGAAATCAAGGGCCATAGATGCAAATATCAACAACAGAATACAAGAGATAGAAGAATCTCAGATGCTGAAGATACCATAGAAACCATCGACTCAACAGTCAAAGAAAATACAAAAAGCTTGAAACCCAAAACATCCAGGAAATCCAGGATACAATGAGAAGACCAAACATAAGGATTATAGGTAGAGGTGAGAGTGAAGATTTATAACTTAAAGGGGCAGGAAATATCTTCAACGAACTTATGAAAGAAAACTTCCCTAACCTAAAGAGAGAGATACCCATGAATATACAAGAAGCCTACAGAACTCCAACAGACTGGACCAGAACAGACATACCTCCTGTCACATAATAATCAAAATCCCAAATGTACTAAACAAAGAGAGAGAATATTAAAAGTAGTAAAAGAAAAAGGCCAAGTAACACATAAAGGAAGACCTATCAGAATTATACCAGACTTTTCGCCAGAGACCATGAAAGCTAGAAGATCCTGGGCAGATCTCACACAGACTCTAAGAGAATACAAATGCCAGACAAGACTTCTATACCCAGCAAAACTCTCAATCACCATAGAGGGAGAAACCAAGATACTCCATGACAAAACCAAATTTACACAATATCTTTCCACAAACCCAGCCCTACAAAGGATAATCAGTAGAAAACACCAATACAAGGAGGGAAACTACACTCTGGGAAAAGCAAGATAGTAACCTTCTTCCACCAAATCCAAAAGAAGATAACCACTCAAATATAAAAATAACATCAAAAATAAAAGGAAGTAATAATCACTATTTCTTAATATTTCTTAACATCAATGGACTCAATTCTCCAATAAAAAGGCATAGAATAACAGACTAGATATGTAAATAGGACCCTACATTTTGCTGCATACAGGAAACAAACCTCAGTTTCAAAGACTAACACTACCTCAGAGTAAAAGGCTGGAAGACAATTTTACAAGCAAATGGTCTCAGGAAAAAAGCTGGAGTAGCCACTCTAATATCAGATAAAATTCACTTTCAACCTAAAGTCATCAAAAGAGACACAGAAGGACACTTCTTGCTGGTCAAAGGAAGAATCCACCAGGAAGAACTCTCAATTCTGAACATCTAGCTCCAAATGCAAGGGCACCCTCATTTTTAAAAGAAACTTTACTAAAGCTCAAAGCATACATGACACCTAACACAATAATTGTGGGTGACTTAAACACTGCACTTTCCTCAATGGGCAGATCAGGAAAGCAGAAACTAAACAGGGACACAGTGAAACTAACTGAAGCTTTGGACCAATTGGATTTAGCATATATATATATAGATAGATAGATATAGATATAGATATAGATATAGATATAGATATAGATATAGATATAGATATAGATATAGATATAGATATAGATATAGATATAGATATAGATATAGATATAGATAGATAGATAGATAGAGATAGAGATAGAGATAGAGAGAATATTTCATCCTAAAGCAAAAGAATATATCTTTTTCTCAGCACCTCATGGTACCTTCTCTAAAATAGACCATATAATTGGTCACAAGACAGGCCTCAACAAATGTAAGAAGATCAAACTAATCCAATGTCTCCTATCAGATCACTATGGAGTAAGAATGGTCTTCAATAGCAACAAAAACAACAGAAAGCCCACATACACATGGAGGGTGAATAATGCTCTACTCAATGATACCTTGGTCAAGGAAGAAATAAAGAAAGAAATCAAAGATTTTTTAGAATTTAATGAAAATGAAGGCACAACATACCCAAATCTATGGGACACAATAAAAGCAGTGCTAAGAGGAAAACTCATAGCCCTGAGTGCCTCCAAAAAGAAACTGGGGAGAGCATACACTAGCAGCTTAACGACACACCTGAAAGCCCTGGAACAAAAAGAAGCTAATTCACCCAGGAGGAGTAGAAGACAGGAAATCTTCAAACTCAGGGCTGAAATCAATCAAGTAGAAACAAAGAGAACCATACAAAGAATCAACAAAACCAGGAGCTGGTTCTTTGAAAAAATCAACAAGATAGATAAACCCTTAACCAGCTCCTGGTTTGGTTGATTCTTTGGATAGTTCTTTTTGTTTAGCCCTGAGTTTGATGATTTCCTGCCTTCTATTCCTCTGGGGTGTTTTTGCTTCTTTTTGTTCTAGAGCCTTCAGCTGTGCTATTAAGCAGTTAGAGTATGCTCTTTCCAGTTTCTTTATGGAGGCACTCAGAGCTATGAGTTTTTCTCTTAGCACTGCTTTCATTGTGTCCATAAGTTTGAGTATGGTGTGCCTTCATTTTCATTAAATTCTAAAAAGTCTTTAATTTCTTTCTTTATTTGTTCTTTGACCCAATTATCCTTTAGTAGAATGTTGTTCAGTTTCCATGAGTATGTGGGATTTCTGTTGTTTTTGTTGTTATTGAAGACCATCCTTACTTAGTCTGTGACAATTTGATAGGGTACATGGAATTATTTCAGTCATCTTATATCTGCTGGGGTCTGTTTTGTTACCGAGTATATGGTCAATTTTGCAGAAGGTACCGTGAGGTGCTGAGAAGAGGGTATATTCTTTTGTTTTAGGATAAAATGTTCTATAGATATCTGTTAAATCCATTTGGTTCATAACTTCTGTTAGTTTCACTGTTTCTCTCTTTATTTTGTGTTTCTCTGATCTTTCCATTGATGAGAGTGGGGTGTTGAAGTCTCCCACTAATTATTAAGTGGGAGGCAATTTGTGCTTTGAGCTTTAATAAATTTTCTTTTATGAATGTTGGTGCCCTTGCTTTTAGAGTGTAGATGTTCAGAATTGAGAGTTCATCTTGGTAGATTTTTTCTTTGATGGGTATGATGTGTCCTTCCTTCTTTTGTGATTACTTTAGGTTGAAATTCAATTTTATTTGATATTAGAATTCCTACACCAGCTTGTTTCTTGGAACCATTTGCTTGGAAAATTGTTTTCCAGCCCTTTACTCTGAGGTAGTGTCTATCTTTGTGCCTGAGGTGAGTTTCCTGTATGCAGCAAAATATTGGGTCCTGCTTATGTATCCAGTCTGTTAGTCTATGTCTTTTTATTGGACAATTGAGTCCGTTGATATTAAGAGATATTAAGGAGAAGCGACTGTTGCTTCCTGTTACTTTTGTTATTAGAGGTGGAGTTGTGTGTCTCTTCTTTTCAGTTTGTTAAAAGATGATTAATTTCTTGCTTTTTCTAGTGTGTAGTTGCCCTCCTTTTGTTGGTATTTCCATTCATTATCCTTTGGAGGGCTGGATTTGTGCTAAGATATTGTGTAAGTTTGTTTTTGTCATGGATTCCTTGGTTTCTCCATCTATGGTAAATGAGATTTTTGTTGGTTATAGTATCATTTGTTTGCATTTATGTTCCCTTAGGGTCTGCATGACATCTGCCCATGATATTCTGACTTTCATAGTCTCTGATGAGAAGTCTGGTGTAATTCTGATAGGTCTGTCTTTGTATGTCACTTGATCTTTTTCCCTTTCTGCTTTTAATACACTTTCCTTGTTTAGTACATTTGTTGTTTTAATTATTATGTGATGTGAGAAATTTCTTTTCTGGTCCAAACTATTTGGAGGTCTGTAGACTTCTTGTATGTTTATGGGCATCTCTTTCTTTAGATTAGGGAAGTTTTCTTCTATAATTTTGTTGAAACATTTACTGGCCCTTTAAGTTGGAAATCTTCACTCTCTTCTATACCTATAATTCTTAGGTTTGGTCTTCCCATTTTGTCCTGGATTTCCTGGATGTTTTGGGTTAGGTGCTTTTTGCAATTTTCATTTTCTTTGACTTTCAATGCTTTCTATGGTATCTTCTGCATCTGAGAATCTCTCTTCTATGTTTTGTATTCTGTTGTTGATACTTGTATCCATGAATCCTGATTTCTTTCCTAGGTTTTCTATATCCAGAGTTGTTTCCCATTGTGATTTATTTATTGTTTCTACCTCCATTTTTAGATCCTGGATGGTTTTGTTCAATTCCTTCACCTGTTTTGTTGTGCTTTCTTGTAGTTCTTTAAGGGCTTTTCCTGTTTACTTGTGTTCTCCTATATTGCTTTAAGGGAGTTTTTTATGTCCTTCTAGAAGCCCTCTATCAGCATCATGAACTGTGATTTAAAATCCAAATCTTGCTTTTCTGGTGTGTTGGGGTATCTAGGACTTGCTGTTGTGGGAGAATTGGGTTCAGATGGTGCTGTGTTGCCTTGATTTCTGTTGGTAATGTTCTTACGTTTGCTTTTTATCAGTTGGTTATCTCTGATGTTAGTTGATCCTGCTGTCTCTGGTTGGTGCTTGTCCCTATTGTGGGTTTGCAAGCCTGTCTCAGCACCCCTGGGTGACTGGCTCTTCCCTGGCACAGTGTCCTGTGGTGCTGCCCAGCTCCTGGGTACAGGTGGAACCAGGACCAGCTCTGTCCCAGCTGTTCTGCTGCTCCTGTTCCCTGCCTTCTGGCTGTACCTGCACACTCAGACACTGGAGAGAAGATGGTGGTGGCCTGACCTCCAAAGCTGGGAGTCAGGCAGTAGGTGGATCTCTGAGTTTGAAGTTAGCCTGGTCTACAAATTGAGTTCCAGGATAGCCAGGGCCACAGAAAGGAACCCTGTCTTGAAAAAACAAAACAAAACAAAATAAAACAAACCAACAAAAAATAAAGGTAAAGATAGGATGGTTATATTCTTAATTTTTTTAGAGTAAAACTGAAAAATTGAAAAGAAATTCTCAAAAAACAAAAAATACAAAAACCAAAAACCAAAAAAATATGAAAAAAATTTCACATTGTATATTCTGATCATGGTTTCCTCTCTCTCTCTCTCTCTCTCTCTCTCTCTCTCTCTCTCTCTCTCTCTCTCACACACACACACACATCTCTCATATTCTCCCCATGCCCTTACTTAGATGCAGAAAATGTGGTATATATACACGATAGAGTACTATTCAGCCATTAGAAACAATGAATTCATGAAATTCTTAGACAAATGGATGGAGCTGGAGAACATCATACTAAGTGAGGTAACCCAGTCTCAAAAGATCAATCATGGTATGCACTCACTGATAAGTGGATATTAGCCTAGAAACTTGGAATACCCAAGACATAATCCACATATCAAATGATGTCCAAGAAGAATGGAAGAGTGGAAAGGCTCAGTGCAGCAGTATAGGGCAATACGAGAACAGGGAAGTGGGAAGGGGTGGATGGGGGTACAGGGGGAGGGAAGAGGGCTTATGGGACTTTTGGGGAGTGGGGAGCCAGAAAAGGGAAAATCATTTGAAATGTAAATTAAAAAATATATCAAATAAAAACAATTCCATGTTTCCCCCTCTGTTTTCCTAGAAAACAAATAAGCCAATTAAAAAAACAGAAACAAAAACAAATACATACAGAGATAATAAAAAAGCAAACAGAAGATGAAAAAAGAAACTAAGAAGGAACATGAAGAACATATATACACAGCAGTGTTACACCATGTACACATACATACACAGGAAATGACACACCACACACACACAGACACCCACACACACACACATATGTATACACACATACAGAGGCAGTGATACTCTTTGTGCCATATATATACACACTCAGTGTTACACCATGCACACATATATAAAACAAATAAAAACCACAAATCATAAACCAATATAAATAAGCAAAAAACAAATAAAAATTGCCAACACAAACCATTATGAGACATTAGATCTCTGACAACACCATCGAGTTACATTTGTGTTGGCCATCTACTGCTGTGCATAGGGTCAGCCCTTAAGTCTGGTTTGTATACCCAGTGAGATGCACTTGCAGAAAACTGACTTTTCCTTTGCAAGTGTTGTCAGTTGGAGATAGCTTTTGGGTTAGGAACAGGCTCATGTTCACACCCCTTCTCAATACTGGCAGGCTGTCAGGTTTGAATCTGTGCAGGCTCTGTGCATGTTGAAACAGTCTCTGAGTTCATATGTGTGTCAGTCCAGTTGTACCTGAAAGACAATGTTCCTTTCGTATCGTCCATGCCCTCTGGTTCTTAAAATCTTTTTGTCCCCTCTTCCATGTGATTTCCTGAGTTTCAAGATGAGGTATTTCATAAAGATGTCACATTTACGACTGAATGTCCAATGTATCTCACTCTCTGCATACTGTCTAGTTGTTGGTCTCGGTATCACTTTCCATCTACTACAATGAAGCTTACCTGATGGTAGCTGAATGAGAGACTGATAATCTTCCAGCTGAATGCCATTAGGAATCATTTTATAGCTGTGTTCCTTTAGCAGAACAGTACTTGGTTTTCCCCTATGTCCACTGCATAACTAATATCATGTTCTTGGCAATCCAAACAGTATCAGACTTGGGGTCTACCTAATAAAGTGGGCCTTCATCCAGTCATAGATTGGTTTGTTACTCCTACAACCTTTGAGCCACTATTTCATCAGCATGCCATGTAGACAGGTTGTCATTGTAGATCAAGAGCTTCGTAAATGAATTAGTGTTTAGTATTCTCTTCTGATAGTATGCAAAGTTCCTTCTAGTACTGTGAACACTAGATAGAGGTAAAGGATCTAGTTAAACACCAGTTTGACTTTGTGTTCAATGAGATATGTAGAAGTTGTCTTTGGCAATCCGTCCTTATCATTAGTTTATGGAGAGTAACCAATATCCTTCACAGTAGTCTGAGCTGTCTGTGGGTTCTCATGGAGCCTCTGTGACCAACAAATCATGTATGTAACTCATTTCTGGCATGGTGGATTTCACTTGGTGGTTAAAAAAAATCCAGTTGGGGCTTTGTCTCCTCTCTTACTTGGTTATTCCATTTAAGTTTTATTCATATGTGTACATACTTTTAAAAGCTTTTTCTGTAGTAGATGTCTGTCAGGAGTGATCTAGAAAGGTTAAAGGCTAGCAGATGATTTTTCTGAGATTGCCTACTGCTTTTGCATGGTCTACAATGAGTTCTTAGAATCAAGACCTGAGAGACTTCATCTCAGGATTGATTATTGCTATTGATATGCCTTTCCTGTCCTTTTAAAATTAATGTAACAATTCCTGGGCCCATCCTATTGGATAGATCTTCTGCAGATCAATGAAGGTGTATTCTTTTGTAGTGATGCTGTATAGACAAATAAATTATTTCTTAATTTCTAAAAGCAATTCTATAAAATTTCTAAACTTATACTAGTAACTATTGAAGGACACTGTTAAAAGGACAAAACGGCAACCATCAAATTGGGAAAGGATATTCACCAACCCTACATCTGATAGAGGGCTACTATCCAATATATACAAAGAACTCAAGAAGTTAATGTGCTTCTATTCAAAGCTCAAAATATATTTTGAATTTGTATTCCTTTGATTTCCCACTCTTCTCTTATTGATTTATCCAGGGCTTCCAGCTGTTTATTCGTTTGATATGATAATCTTGCATTGCTTTGACTGGACCAGTATAGGAGATGTGTAACCTGAGTTGAGGCAGGGAAACACTGGCGGATGTGCTGTTTAATTGGACCAGGGAAAGATGGCTTCCTAACTACAGGTCTGTAGCTGGGCATATGAATGTGGAGATGGATGCATGCAGGGAGAAGCAGAAAGGTATAAAAGGGAATGAGAAAGGGAATAAGTAATAAACTAAGCAAAGTTTGTGGGGTGTAGTCTGGAACTCTGAGTTTACAGATAGTGGGAGGTGGGTAGGGATTGGGATGGAAAGACTAAGCAAGCAGAGCAAAGAAGGTTGAAGGTCTGGAATTTGGCTTGTAGGTTTGATGATGGTGGCAGGTTGAGGAAATGGGAGCTGACAGGAGAAGCAGCAGGTTTAGGAAAGAGGGCTCATGAACCAGGACGACTTATTTTGTCTCAGTTTTTGGAAGGTTCAGTTTGTGATGGCTTAGTTCCATTTCCTTTGGACACATGACAGTGTAGTGTATCACTCTGGGGAGCATGTGGCAGAGGAAATGATTGATCATTTCTCTGCTCCTCTGTTGAGAAGCAAAGAGAAAGGGGGGGGGCTAGGGTATCAGTATTCCCTCTTAGCTTAGGGTGCCTATCTTCCTAATAACCTGACTTCCTCCTACTAGAGTCTGCCTGCTACAGTTTCAGCCCTTCCCTAGCCCTTCCCATAGGTTGGTGACCATACCTGTAACTCAGGAGTCTTTGGGGAGCACTTAGCCAAAGTACTTGTCGTAGCATTTTTCCTATTGCTGTGATAAAATATCCAGACAAAAGCAACTTAAGAAAGAAATGGTTTGTTTTAGTTCACAAATCCAGGTTACAGTGTATCACTGTAGGAAACTTAAGGTGATAGGAACTTAAAACATGTAGGCATGTTATACCTAGAGTTAAAAGGAGAAGACAATGAATTAAGTATGTATAGTTATACTCATCTTTCTTTTTCCAGTTTTGCATAATTCAGTACTCTGTGCCTAGGGAATAATGTCTATCCTAAGAGAGTCTTTTCAACTTAATGCAATAAATCAAGGTCATATCCACACAGGTATTCCAGAAACCTTCTCCCAGGTGATTGTATATTTTGTCAAGCTGACAACACTCAGTTATTGTAAATCCTTACCCTCATTTCATGCATTAGAAAGAAGCAATATAACATGAAGTAACATACTCCAAACATATATACACACATATACATATATACACATATGTATATATAAACATATATATATGTATATTTACATATGTATGTAAATGTACATATTTATATATTTGGTATATGGTATCTCAATTTATGGATCAATTGGTAAAATGCTTGCTATGCAAGCATAAGGAACTGAGCTGAGGTCCCCACGTACCATATGTGATCTGAATGTAACAGGGTGCAGCTATCACTCCAGCGTTGAAAAGGGAGTGGTAGAGACATGTGACTTAGGCAGGTACCCTGACTCCATGAATCCAAGTTCAGTGAGAGCCCTCAGAACTTAGGGTAGAGGGCAGATAAGACATTACAGATTCACTCTGGTCCGTACCTGTACATGAACACATAGGCATTTATGCCACTTGCCCCCCACCATTAAAAAAAAATGCTCTTCACCAACCTTTTATAAAATTGAGCACAAACAGAAAGGGTAGGTGACAGTAATCTCAATAAAATGGTCTTAATATAACCTTCACAGTATTGAGCCATCTGGACACTACATTTTTAATTTTTGGCTTGCTTCTAGATATATATAGTGTTGACTAGAGGTAAAAATTCTAAATATGTTTTTCTATTAATTTTAAAGTTTATTTAAAGCTAAAACTTTGCTGATGCTTGGTACGTATAAATAAAGTTTATTCCTAAATAAATTCTTTTGGTCTTTTTGAAGCCTTCACCTTAAAAGCATGTTAAATGACAGGTGAATAGATGTGCAAAGAAAAGGAGATGGAAAATCAAACAGAATTTTAGGTGGCTTTGAAACCCCTCCCTGAGACACTCTCTTCAGCATAATTTTGAGAGCATAATTATGACAGCAACAAGTCTTTTGTCAGTGGCTATGAATTCAGGCTTATATATGACATGAAATTGATCAGAAATAGCAAACATCCAGCAAGGAGTCTATGAACCAAGTTCTCAGGAAAGACATTGTGGATCTGAGTTTGCGATACCCTACAACAAACTTTTCATGTGATCATTTGTAAAAAATTTACAGAGCAATAGAAGAAAGAATTTAAAAAGGAAATAATAGTTAAAACACACAGAGAATATTTAAAATAGGAATTATAATACAGAATGGACAATGTTGGTAGTTAATCACTATAACAAACACAGCTAATTATGAAGTCAAAGTGTACCTTGCTAAAGCTTGGGAAGTAGGAATTAGGTCTCTCTGTCCTTTATGGACAATAAATATAAGTCAGATCAACAATAAAGTGAGCTCTCCTCATTATCCAATATACAAATTCTATCTCTAGAACTAGGTATGTAGCTCAGTTGGTATAATGCCAAACATCCACGAATCCCTGGGTTCTATCCCTGGCACTGCATAAACCATTTGTGATGGCCCACATCTGTAATCCTACTACTTGGGGAGGAGAGATGGGGGATCTGAAGTAAAAGGTCCACAGCTAGTTCTGGATACATGAGATCCTGTCTCAAAACACACCAAAAACAACTTTCTTCTCTTACTGAGAACAACAAAGATACCACTTTATCTCTCAGTAGCTTTTCATTTTCACAGATAATCTGAAATGTTGAAGTGATTCTACATGGACTCCTTGGAGTTCACTTAAAAATTGTTGGATTTCATGTTAACATGAGTACTCTGAGAACTATGGAAACTTCTTTTCTCTACCAAACATGTGATGTAAGTATGCAGAAGTAATACGATGTCTCCTGCATATGAATCTTGAAGTCGAGGAGAATTAGTATTGGAAACAATCAGAAAGGAATGATGGAAATTATTCCCATAGAAAGGTAAGCAGAGTCTCTCTCTATGTGTGCAGAAGCACTAGACTGCAGGAATTTAAGAAACTGAGTACTTGGCATTTAAGTAGGACTGTATCATTACATAAAGCCCCATTTATTACAACATGTTGGAATTTAATGGCGTTTTTCTTTCTCCACCAGCCCTTCTGCCTTCAATGACAAGAGTCACCAACATAGAGCAAAACTCACATGAGTTTGGAAAACCAAAGTCCCACCCAAAGTACAAACCCTAACTATAAGCATCAACACCAAGTGTATGGTGTCATTTATGCACTAATAAAGAAAATTATAGAAGTTTGCTATCTGAACATCCTCTTTGGTCTCTGGTACTTCAGTGGCCCAAAATAAAAACATTTAAAGAAGAATTAATTCTCCATACCCTAAGGTGTGAGAGAGCAATGACAGGACAGAGGTCACAATCCCTGTCCTAACAATGGAAAAGCAGCCCAATAATACTGAAAAATTGCCCAAAGCAGGTATTAACACTCAAGTAAGTCAACAGGACAGTGGAAAAGGAAACAGTAGTGACAGTGATGGAATGAGTGCTGACACAAAGCTACTGAGAGCAGGGTAAGTACTAGCAAATGCTAACAGGGCTATCAGCAGGGATATATTTGTGTTGCCCTTGATCTGCTCTCCTAGTCATTATAGTCATCTTCTCAATACAAGTCACCTTGGGCTGGTCACCTGGGGCTTATTGGATTATGTATTCTTGAATCTTTCCTGGTCCCATGACTTTCTGACATAAAATCAATAATAAAAGTAAGACATAATATTTGTAGTTTGAATACTACTAAACAGGAGAGTAATGCATGCCTGTCAAATGTACAAGTGTTATAACATCTAATTATAACATCTTGTTATATATCTAGCTATAAAAATGAATGAGATAAACTCTGTGAATTTGTATGGAACAATATGTTGCTTATATTACGTGTTGCACTATCACTACAAAATAAAGAAATGTATATTATTTGGTATACAACCTTTAAGCCAAAAGAAATTACAAACATGTGTCTCACTCTTTAAAAAAACAGAAACAAAACCCCCTATTATTGTATGTGATAGTGAGTTATGTGAAATGGGAAGGATTCATGGCCATGGTGCACAAGTGGAGGACAATGGGCAGTGTTCTGAAGTCCATTCTCTCCTACCTTTACCTGGGACCCAAGGATCAAGCTCAAGTTTCCAACTGTGCATGGCAAGTTCTTTTACCTACTGAGCCATTGTACTGCTTCTCCCACACACTGTACAGAATTTGGGGGAAATAAGACAACAATAAAATTGGTCGCCTACCCTAACAGAGGGTAAGAAATAAAACAGACACTGGAGGAAATTACTTCTTTCTAGATTTCTAAAACATTTTACAATTTTAAAATAAATAAAATGAAGTCACCTAAATGTCAAGTCAAGCTGATCAAAGACCCCATTTTTGAAATAATTAACACAACCACACTGAAAATGGTAAGGAGGAAGAAGTACAGTAATTTCTAAACTCTGACTTCATCATGTGCCCCAGACTCAGGGGTTGTGGTACTGGTGGTGCCACAAAATATAAGCAGAACCAGAACTGCTTTCATTAGTGTTTTTAAAATCTCATGCTTGAGACAATTCTTTAACTATATCAGCAATAGGATTAATGAATATATCAATGTTTGAGTGAGGCAAGACTCTCAGTAGAAAAAAATGTATACATGTATGTACTAGAGGCTCCAAATAACAAGTTATTGATATGATTCTATTAATTCTTTGTTTACATATACATATGAACACATACATGCATGTGTGTTCATGTGCTCTTACTTTATTTATTTCCTAGAACCAAGGAGAGTCTTTGGCTTCCTTAAGTACATCTGGAACACAGATCTTGGTCTCTAGCTGTTACCAATTTGAATATATTAGGGATCATAGAAGAGATGTTAAACTCTAGAGCTTGCCCTGGGGAAGATACAAAGTGAATCTTGTTAAAAGGGTCAACTCCAGAGCTAAGGTACAAGATGAATTCTAAATATCATGATAAAGAATAAAACAATTCTATTTTTAATGCTGGAAACACAAAGAAAGACACAAGAGCCAAAATGTGTGATGTCCCCACTGAGCAAATATGGAGCCATTTTGTCCTTAAAGCAACTGTGTACATAATGAGTTATAAACACTTGCATCTTTCCTTTTAATAAATAGTTAAATAAAAACACTTAGAAAAGAAGGCAGGAGTTTTGTTTCTAACAGTGTACTGACAGCTTATTGGTAAATATGGAGGAAACGCTGGTATAGGAACGTTATCATTTTGCAGCTGTAAAGATCAAGGTTGATCCAGATAAGACCCAATAAATACCTAAGTCTCACGAGGAGAATTTTTCTTTTTAAAAGATAATTATTGCGGTATATATTAGTTTATAATGTTATCACAGTTGTTATTTTAGAAGATTCGCCTCTGATCAGTCCTTCTGAAATCTGACACTTGAAGGATACTGTAAGCATGAGGAGAGATGAGGGAGTAAGAAGCTGATGGTCTATATATCTAAGTGGACAGTAATGTAAGTAACATCAAGCTGTCTAATCATCACAGACTAGATGGATTACTTGGTTATCAGTACCACTAAAATGTCCAAACTAAGAACAATGCCTTCCATGTGCAACCTGTGACCCTAAGATGCTAGACAAGAATTAGCAATGCCTTCTGAGTTCAGGAGAAATGGTGTTTGCACTATGCTATACTCACCCAGAAATTACAGAGGCAAACAATAGGAACACTACAGAAAATTAGCTTTTCAGAAATCCACTCAGAGTTTCAGAAGGAATTTGCCAGAAAAAAATCAGGGTAAATAAAAAAGGGAAAGATGAAAATAGATCAGCTTTAATGGAGTAATGGTGAAGTACAGTAATAAAATAAATAACTCAGGCTTTGTCCAGAAAGATGGCTCAGTGGGTAAATGTGCTTCCCTCCATGTGTATCAACCCAAGTGTGATGCCTGAGGCTCACCTGATGGGAGGAGAATCCTGAAAGAGCTACAGACCCATGCGTCTCTCCCCTGCTTCCCCACCTAGAAATAAGAAAATGCAAGGCAAACCCAGAACAGGGAAGTGGGATGGGGTGGGTGGGAGGACAGGGGAAGAGAAGGAGGCTTACAGGACTTTCTATGGGACTTTCGGGGAGTGGGGGGCTAGAAAAGGGGAAATCATTTGAAATGTAAATAAAAAATTATATCGAATAAAAAATTAAAAAAAAGAAAGTGCAAAATGAGAGAAAGTTTTTTAAAAAGAAATCTGACATTTCGTTTAAATCTAGAGTAACAGCTGACATTTTCCAAGATTGAGATCAGTTGATCAACAGCAGTGGAAATGTTCTAGCAAATGTCTTCTAAGGACCATTAATTGATGTGGAGAGGTATATTACTTATAAATTTATAGAGTCAGAAAGAATGTTTCTGTTTAGTTTCCCTCTGGGAATAACAATTTCCTTTCAACCTCTAACATTTGTCACATTACTTTCTTCTCAGTGCTTATTAGAAGCCCTAGTCTATCTTGAACAAACTGTCTATGACCTTGTGTATCTCCTCAAGTAGTTTAGGAAGCACCTGGACACCCTTCTACTCTTCCTCTTCTCTGACTATGTATTTTGACCTCTGTAGTCAAGATTGTTTCATTTAATCTCCTGAAAACAAAACAAAACCATGTCTCTCCCTTCCCTGTATCTCCTTTTCCCTCCTTATAACTGACCTTGGCTTGTCCAGGTCCAGGTTGATATCATTGCTTTTCCTACTTCAACTGCAATTTTTGTCATTACTATAAAAGAGCAAGAGAGCAAAACCTTTCTTTGGCTCTATGCCTTTATATCATGAGTTTCCTCTCCACTCTGCCTTACATACACACTTGAGAATATTCAGTCCTCTTCTGGCTGCAGCAACTCAAACCCCAGCAGTTCTTTGTTCTTTTATATTTGCTGTTTTCCTGATACAAACTCCCTGTCCTCCTCACAGTACTTAGAGGTTTTCTATTCCTTGACAGGTACACTAGGGTTAAGAGTCACTAGTTGATTTGACACACCCACTGCCACTGACCTTGTAAGCTGTAGATGGAATGATATTTCATCAAGCCAATCCTTAGAAGAGAGAACATGCCTGAATTGTCTAAAGACTTTCAGTCATCCCAGGGTTCACATAAATTTTTAGAAATTCCAACTAGACCTGTCCCCAAGAGGAAGTTAAGAGATGATCTTTAGAAAAGTATTTCAAAGACAAAAGATCATGTTGTTCTTTGATTATGATTTTGTCTCTCTTTTACTAGACTTGTATAGGTCACCTTAGTGTGTTGAGAATACCATGTGCCCTGGGTGATATGATCACAAAATCCAATTAGAAGTGAAGGCTGTGAGAAAAGTAATGAGGTTCTAAAAGTAACTGTGACAGACATAGCTTTAAAGAAATTAAATATACATCCCTAATAGCAGTAGAACAATTTCACATGCTATGTGTTTTGTTTTATTATTTATTTATTTATTTATTTATTTATTTATTTATTTTTATTTTGCAAATGATTTCCCCTTTTCTGGGCCCCCACTCTCCGCAAGTCCCATATGCCCTCTTCCGTCCCCCTATTCTTCCCTCTACCCCTTCTCACTTCCATGTTCTGGAATTCCCCTATACTCTTGCACTGAGTCTTTCCAGAACCAGGGGCCACTCCTCCATTCTTTTTGGACATCATTTAATTTGTGGATTATGTCCTGGGTATTCAAAGTTTCTAGGCTAATATCCACTTATTAGTGAGTGCATACCATGATTGATCTTTTGAGACTGGGTTACCTCACTTAGTATGATGTTCTCCAGCTCCATCCATTTGTCTAAGAATTTCATGAATTCATTGTTTCTAATGGCTGAATAGTACTCCATTGTGTATATATACCACATTTTTTTGTATCCATTCCTCCATTGAGGGACACCTGGGTTCTTTCCAGCTTCTGGCTACTACAAATAGGGCTGCTATGAACATAGTGGAGCATGTGTCCTTATTGCATGCTGAAGAATCCTCTAGATATATGCCCAGTAGTGGTATAACAGGGTCTGCAGGAAGTGACATGCCCAGTTTTCTGAGGAACAGCCAGACTGATTTCCAAAGTGGTTGCACCATCTTGCAATCCCACCAGCAGTGGAGGAGTGTTCCTCTTTCTCCACATCCTCACCAACACCTGCTGTCTCCTGAGTTTTTGACCTTAGCCATTCTGACTGGTGTGAGGTGAAATCTCAGGGTTGTTTTGATTTGCATTTCCCTAATGAATAATGATGTTGAACATTTCTTAAGGTGTTTCTCAGCTCTCCGAAGTTCTTCACGTGAAAATTCTTTGGTTAGCTCCATACCCCACTTTTTAATGGGGTTATTTGTTTCTCTGGGTTCTACTTTCTTGAGTTCTTTGTATATATTAGATGTTAGCCCTCTGTCAGATTTAGGGTTGGTGAAGATCCTTTCCCAGTTTGTTGGTTGACGTTTTGTCCTTTTGACAGTGTCCTTTGCCTTACAGAAACTTTGTAGTTTTATGAGGTCCCATTTGTCAATTCTTGATCTTAGAGCATAAGCTATTGGTGTTCTATTCAGGAACTTTTCCCCTGTGCCCATGTCCTCCAGGGTCTTCCCCAGTTTCTTTTCCATTAGTTTCAGTGTGTCAGGTTTTATGTGGAGGTCCTTGATCCATTTGGAGTTGAGCTTGGTACAAGGAGATAAGAATGGATCGATGCGCATTCTTCTGCATGCTGACCTCCAATTGAACCAGCACCATTTGTTGAAAAAACTATCTTTTTTCCACTG
Source organism: Apodemus sylvaticus (assembly GCF_947179515.1). Classification (NCBI taxonomy): domain Eukaryota; kingdom Metazoa; phylum Chordata; class Mammalia; order Rodentia; family Muridae; genus Apodemus; species Apodemus sylvaticus. The sequence goes on along the minus strand of NC_067474.1, from coordinate 10,362,647 downwards.
GATGCTTTCAGCTCCTTTGTCGAAGACCAAGTGACCATAGGTGTGTTGGTTCATTTCTGGGTCTTCAATCCTATTCCATTGATCTGCTTGCCTGATATTGTACCAATACCATGCAGTTTTTATCACTATTGCTCTGTAGTAGAGTTTAAAGTCTGGGATACTGAATCCCCCTGAAGTTCTTTTACAGTTGAGAATAGTTTTAGCTATCCTAGGTTTTTTGTTATTCCAGATGAATTTGAGAATTGCTCTTTCTAGCTCTATGAAGAACTGGGTTGGGAGTTTTATGGGAATAGCATTGAATCTGTAGATTGCCTTTGGCAAGATGGCCATTTTAACTATATTAATCCTGCCAATCCACGAGCATGGAAGGTTTTTCCATTTTCTGAGCTCTTCTTCGATTTCCTTCTTCAGAGATCTGAAGTTCTTGTCATCTAGGTCTTTCACTTGTTTGGTTAGAGTCACCCCAAGATACTTTATGCTGTTTGTAGCTATTGTGAAGGGGGTCATTTCCCTAATTTCTTTCTCAGTCTGCTTATCCTTTGAATATATAAAGGTTACTGATTTGCTTGCGTTGATTTTGTAGCCAGCCACTTTGCTGAAGTTGTTTATCAGCTGTAGGAGTTCTCTAGTAGAGTTTTTAGGGTCACTTAAGTATACGATCATATCATCTGCAAATAGTGATAGTTTGACTTCTTCCTTTCCAATTTGTATCCCTTTGACTTCCTTCTGTTGTCTAATTGCTCTAGCTAGGACTTCAAGAACTATATTGAAAAGATATGGAGAGAGGGGGCAGCCTTGTCTAGTCCCTGATTTTAGTGGGATTGCTTCAAGTTTCTCTCCATTTTGTTTGATGTTGGCTACCAGTTTGCTGTATATTGCTTTTACTATGTTTAGGTATGGGCCTTGAATTCCTGTCCTTTCCAAGACATTTAGCATGAAAGGATGCTGAATTTTGTCAAATGCTTTTTCAGCATCTAATGAAATGATCATGTGGTTTTTTCCTTTGGGTTTGTTTATGTAGTGGATAACATTTATGGATTTCCTTATATTGAACCATCCCTGCATCCCTGGGATGAAGCCTACTTAATCATGGTGGATGATCGTTTTGATGTGTTCTTGGATTCGGTTGGCAAGAATTTTATTGAGTATTTTTGCATCGATAGTCATAAGGGAAATTGGCCTGAAATTCTCTTTCTTAGTTGGAGTTTTGTGTGGTTTTGGTATCAGCGTAATAGTGGCTTTGAAGAAGGAGTAGGGTAGTGTTCCTTCTGTTTCTATTTGGTGGAAAAGTTTGAAGAGTATTGGTGTTAAGTCTTCATTGAAGGTCTGATAGAATTCTGCACTGAAACTATCTGGTCCTGTGCTTTTTTTGGTTAGAAGCCTATCTATGACCCCTTCTATTTCTTTAGGGGTTATGGGTCTGTTTAGATGATCTATTTGATCCTGGTTTAATTTTGGTAATTGGTATCTGTCTAAGAAAATGTCCATTTCCTCCAGATTCTCCAGTTGTGTTGAGTACAGGTTTTTGTAGTAGGATCTGATGATTTTTTGAATTTCCTCAGTTTCTATTGTAATATCTTCCTTTCATTTCTAATTTTGTTAATTTGGATACTTTCTCTGTGCCCTTTGGTTAGTCTGGCTAAGGTTTTATCTATCTTGTTGATTTTTTCAAAGAACCAGCTTTTGGTCTTGTTGATTCTTTGTATGGTTCTCTTGGTTTCTTCTTGATTGATTTCAGCCCTGAGTTTGATGATTTCCTGTCTTCTCCTCCTCTTGGGTGAATTAGCTTCTTCTTGTTCCAGGGTTTTCAGTTGTTCCATTAATCTTCTAGTGTAAGCTCTCTCGAATTTCTTTTTGGAGGCACTCAAAACTATGAGTTTTCCTCTTAGCACTGCTTTCATTGTGTCCCATATATTTGTGTATGTTGTACCTTCATTTTCATTAAATTCTAAGAAATCTTTGATTTCTTTCTTTCTTTCTTCCTTGACCAAGGTATCATTGAGTATTGTTCTGCTTCCATGTGTATGTGGGCTTTCTGTTGTTTTTACTGTTACTAAAGACCACTTTTACTCCATAGTGATCTGATAGGAGGCATGGGATTATTTCAATCTTCTTATATTTGTTGAGGTCTGTCTTGTGACCAACTATATGATCTATTTTGGAGAAGGTACCATGAGGTGCTGAGAAAAACGTATATTCTTTTGCTTTGGGATAAAAAGTTCTATATTTATCTGTTAACTCCAATTGGTTCAAAGCTTCAATTAGTTTCATTGTCTCCCTGTTTAGTTTCTGTTTTCCTGATCGGTCCATTGGTGAAAGTGGATTGTTGAAGTCACCCACAATTATTGTGTTAGGTGCAATGTGTACTTTGAGCTTTAGTAAAGTTTCTTTTATGAATGAGGGTGCCCTTGTATTTGGGGCATAGATGTTCAGGGTAGAGTTCTTCTTGTTGGATTTTTCCTTTGACCAGCAAGTAGTGACCTTCCATGTCTCTTTTGATGACATTAGGTTGAAAGTCAATTTTATCTGAAATTAGAGTGGCAACTCCGGCTTGTTTCCTGGGACCATTTGCTTGTAGAATTGTCTTCCAGCGTTTTACTCTAAGGTAGTTTTTGGCTTTGACATTGAGGTGTGTTTCCTGTATGCAGCAAAATGTAGGGTCCTGTTTATGTAACCAGTCTGTTAGTCTATGTCTTTTTATTGGAGAATTGAGTCCATTGATGTTAAAAGATATTAAGGAATAGTGATTATTACTTCCTGTCATTTTTGATGTTATTTTTATATTTGATTGGTTATCTTCTTTTGGGATTGATGAAAGAAGGTTACTATCTTGCATTTTCCAGGGTGAAGTTTCCCTCCTTGTTTTGGTGTTTTCCTCCTATTATCCTTTGTAGGGCTGGGTTTGTGGATAGATATTGGGTGAACTTGGTTTTGTCATGGAATATCTTGGTCTCTCCATCTATGGTGATTGAGAGTTTTGTTGGGTATAGTAGTTTTGGCTGGCATTTGTGTTCTCTTAGAGTCTGCATAAGATCTGCCCAGGATCTTCTAGCTTTCATAGTCTCTGGTGAGAAGTCTGGTGTGATTCTGATAGGTCTTCCTTTATATGTTACTTGGCCTTTTGCTCTTACTGCCTTTAATATTCTTTCTTTGTTTAGTACATTTGGGGTTTTGGTCATGATGTGATGGGAGGTATTTCTGTTCCGGTCCAGTCTGTTTGGAGTTCTGTAGGCTTCTTGTATATTCATGGGCATCTCTCTCTTTAGGTTAGGGAAGTTTTCTTCCATAATTTTATTGAAGATATTTGCTGGCCCTTTAAGTTGTAAATCTTCACTCTCATCAATACCTATAATCCTTAGATTTGGCTTTCTCACTGTGTCCTGGATTTCCTGGATATTTTGGGTTACAAGCTTTTTGCATTTTGCATTTTCTTTAACTGTTGATTCCATTGTTTCTATGGTATCTTCGGCATCTGAGATTCTTTCTTCTATCTCTTGTATTCTGTTGTTGATATTTGCATCTATGGTCCCTGATTTCTTCCCAAGATTTTCTATCTCCAAAGTTGTCCCCCTTTCTGCTTTCTTAGTTGTTTCTACTTCTGTTTTTAGATCCTGGAAATTTTTGCTCAGTTCTGTCATTTGCTTGTTTGTATTTTCCTCTAATTCTTTAAGCGATGTTTGTGTTTCCTCTTTCATGACTTCTGCCTGTTGCTCAAGGTTTTCCTGCATTTCTTTAAGTGATTTTTGTGTTTCCTCCTTATTGGCTTTTGTATTCTCCTGAATTTCTTTCAATGATTTTTGTGTTTCCCTTGTAAGGGCTTCTAATTTTTGATCCATTTTCTCCTGAATTTCTTTAAGTATGTCCTTCATGTGTTCCTGTACTAGCATCATGACCAGTGATTTTAAATACAAATCTTGTTTTTCTGGTGTGTTGGGGTATCCAGGACTTGCTAATGTTGGAGAATTGGGTTCAGATGCTGCCATAATGCCTTGGTTTCTGTTAGTAATGTTCCTACGTTTGCCTTTAGCCATCTGGTTCTCCCAGGAGTTAGATGGTCTTATTGTCACTGGCTGGTGCTTCAACCTACTGTGGATCTTTAAGATTATCTCTGCAACACTGGATGACTGGGTTTCTTCTGGCACAGATTACTGATATGCTGGCTTCCTCTTTTGTGCCTTTGTAGCCCTTCTCAGTCTTGCCTCAAGCAATGTTATACTTAGGTTGTCAAGGTCAACCAGGTGTTCTCTGTCTGCTCTATTATGGAGGGAAGAAGTTGTGGTGGGGGTCACTCCCTCTGTTGATTCTCACATAGGACTCAGGTCCTGAGATGGACTGGCTTGCAGATGAACCGCCTATGTGCTCAGTTCCTGTGTGCAGGCAGACCCCTCTTGGTTTGCACCACCAGAAATCTAAAGCTCAGGGTGATACAGTACCTAGTGATCCTTTTGTGTCCCTGCAGACAGCATATATGGCTGGGGGGCTTCTCTCCTTCCACAGCTTCCTGGGCAGGACACAGGCCTTGAGCCTGGTGGGTTGGCAGACAAAGGCCGCCTACATGCTCAGTTCCTGAGTGCAGGCAGACCCCTGGCGGTTTGCACCACCAGAATTCTAAAGCTCAGGGTGACCTAGTGATCCCAAGGCAACTCTTATAAGGACAACATTTAATTGGGTCTGGCTTACAGGTTGAGAGGTTCAGTCCATTGTCATCAAGGCAGGAGCATGGTTGTGTCCAGGCAGGCATGATGTAGGAAGAGCTGAGAGTTCTACATCTTATTCCAAAGGCTAACAGGAGAAGTGTTTTACTTTTTAGAAATCTTTAGCCAGTGCATAAATATTTGATACAATGTCATTTCAACATGAATCTGATTTTCCCAACTCAAATTTGTTCATGTTATACTTTCTAACTTTTCTCATTATCTCTGACCATTATGACATTATAAGGAAGCTGTCTTTGATGGAGGAGAAAATGAATATTTCAGCAATGTAAAATGATGATAATTCACTGTCTTTGAGTTCTGGCCCCATATGGAATCTTATTTTAATTTTCAACTATGAAAAACGCATTCAAATTGTTCATGAATGATTTGCTTAGGTACACGCACAGAGTGTCTGACAGACAGGTGGAAGCTCTGATTTTAGAATGCAAAATTCATGAGCCTGGATGTCGTTAACTTTTTATCTTGGTCTTTCATGTGCTCTTGAATTTGAATTTGAAATTTTAACCTAGGTCCATTAAATCTATACTTTTTGAATCTTTGTTAATTGTTAAATTTAAGTTGCTTTCTTCCTGTAAAATAATATTGAATATTATAAAAAAGAGAAGCCTATATATCAGCTTTTAAAACTCCAGTTTCTTACACATACATACACACACACACACACAAACACACACAGAGACACACACACACCTGATCCTTCCATGCTAATGGTGTTGTACTGACCTACTTCCATTTCTTTTCCTTTAAGCTTTAGCCTATGGTTTTATTAAGGGACCAAGAAGCCCTGGAGTTCTAGATGCTAAGATGCATCTCTGGCTTCTCACTTCTCAGTGGAGATGCCTGCTTCAGGATGGAATTCAGGAATAGGTCTGTGTCATTAAAACTCTAGTTTGAAGCTTTCCTTCCAGCCCATAGGGGTATGCAGCGCCCCTCTTTGATGCTAACCTCTACTCTTTGGAACTAACAGCAAGAAGAAAGGGAATCTCTGGAGTCATTTCATGTTCAACTTGAAGTAGTCCTGCCATGAGAATAGAGCAGCAGCAAACCAGAGCAAACCAGTGTTAGCTCCTTTCCTATTTGTAATAGAAAGAAAGCAGGGCTTATATGGTTCACAGTTCAAGGGTACAGGCCATCTGAGCATGGAATTCAAGGTAGTAAGCACTGTTTTAGCTGTGCTGGTGGGAGTAGAAGGCAGCTAGTAAAGAAGAGATGTGTGTGTGTGTGTGTGTGTGTGTGTGTGCTCGCACTCACACACTTGCACAAACATGTGCATGCATGTGTGTATGGGGGGAGCTGCTCAGCAAGCCTTCTTCTTTTACCACCTTTTATTCATTTTGGGATCTCAGCCTGTGAGGAGCTACATTTAAGGCGGGTCTTCCTTCTCCAGGTAAGTTGTTTTGGAAACACCCTCACACATATGCCAGAGGTCTGTCTCTTTGAGTCCTCAGATCCAGTTAAGTAGACAGTGATTGGCTATCACAGTTGATGAGAAAACAAGCAGTATCTGGTGTCATCCTTTGACCTCAGAAGCAGTGTTACCAAATCTAGTTCAATTCTTGCTCTTTGCAGTCTAGGAGCCAATAAATTCTCTCTCTCTCTCTCTCTCTCTCTCTCTCTCTCTCTCTCACACACACACACACACACACACACACACACACATATATATAGGATTGTTTTATTATTACCACAGTAGAAATAGGTTGAGGCTGCGTCTGGCCCCTCGCATTAGGCCTCCTCTTTGAGCACTAGCTTTCCCGTATGAGAAGGTGAAATGTGAGCCGTGGAGGGAAGAAAGCAATGAAGAATAGTCCTTCCCAGGTGTGGTGCCTATGAGCTGCAGTGACCAAGACAAGAGCTAGCTAAAGTATCATGCTGTCACTTATATCTGAGCAATAACCAACAGCTGTCTCATTTGACTTAAGGACTAATTGACAAGAGAAAGATCACTTGTAAACCTAGCCATCTATCTATGGATAGTGAGTTCATGAGTCTTAGAGGAGAACCTACTCCTGCCACTTCCCTAAACCAGGATAACCCCAACTGCATTCCAGATACTTATCCTTATACTCATGAATAAGGACTGTTCCTATCCCTTGTCAAAGTAGATTCTTTATGTAGCAGGAAGAGACCATTACAAAATCCACACTTGGTCAAAATGCGGAGAACAACTGGTTACATGGTGCTTAGCCCTAAGTGATATGTCTACTATAGAAACCTTAAATCTCAGGCTTGGGGAAGACTCGCATTATAAATTACAAAAGAGGCTGAGGGAAGTTTATAATGTAATAACCAGAATGTCTGTTTGCAGGTTGTGTCTTCTAAATATACTAGGGAAGCTACAACCATGAAATATCACCAATATCTGACCAATGAGAACACCACTTTATATGCCAACATGGATGGGGAGTCTTGTGGGGCCCCACCTCTAGATGAAGAGTTATAACAGCGAATGATTATAGAGAGAATGAGACTCAGCCTTCCCCAGGGATGAGCCCCTGGATCCAATACAATGCAGTTAGTCCTAAAAACACATACATATAAGCAACACTAAATGAACTCGGCAAGTTGTATTTATATACTTATTCAATTTATACCATTTATACAATGGTAGTAATTAAAGGAAGAGGCCATGGGTTTGAGAGGGATGAGGGGAAACACAGTGTGGAGGAAAATGATGTGCTTCCCTTTTAATTAAGATAAAATGCATTAATAAAGATAAAAATATTTTAACATTTTTTGTTTTCTAGGATGAGTAAAATGGCTATAACAGAATCACCTCAAAATAAATATTACACAACTTCTAATTGTGTAATATTTAATTAAATTAAATTTATTTGTAAGTCCTATAAGACAGTATTAACTTCTCTTTCATTTTTGTTTGTTTTTTTAGCTTTTTTTTTTGTATTTAAAACTTTAGTACTTTTAATAGCACATCCCAACTTTTCTTTAAACTGTGAAGATAAATAATGCATTTTCTTGAAGAAAGAAAGAGCTACTAAATTTGGCTCAGAATGTTTTAGTAACTGACAAGAGCCAGGATGGTTTTAGAATAATCCTCTTACTTTCTTTGAAGCTAACTTAGACTTAAGGACTCCAGTGCTTTGTATAAACCAAGGTATAATGGACAACATTTATCCTTTTATATAGATTTCTAGGCTAGATAAAGAGAAGGTTGAAGCATACTTTCATCTGAAGACAGGTCTTTTCCTGATTGGTTGATGACTATTTTATTTTTTAAAAATCCGGTCAGATTTTTCAGCATGCATTTGTAATCACTGATATTTAGGAAGCTGAGGAAGGAGAAGCCCTTGAATGTAGGGGGTCAAGGTCAGATTAGGTAAGAAAACAAGACACTGAAAGTTAAATGAGACCACACAAAGGTGCTTTTGATTCTGAATATTTGGTGAGACTGAGCCCTTGGTCTTGTCACACTACAGTTTGCCAAAAGCAGTGACATTAAAGCACGTAGAAAAGGATGGGTGTGGCTTTAGGAGCCACCTTTAATTAAAGAAGAAAGAATAGGTTGGGGAGATGGCTCATTCAGGTAAGATTGTTAGCTTTTGAAGAATGAGGATCTGAGTTCAAATCCCTAGTGCTCATATAGAGAGCCAGATATGACTTGTGCCTGTAACCCCAACATTTCAGGGTGTAGACAGGCATATCTAGAGAGCTCAATGGCCATCCAGCCAAGTTCACAGGGCTAAGCTTCTGGTTTTACTGACAGAGCCTGCACAAGGCAGTAAGGCATGTTACTCTGCAGTCTTCATAGCTATGCACATCCACACGCTCACACACTGCATTTCCTACCTTAAATGCACACGAAAAATTAAAAAAAAAAAAAAAGAAGAAAGACAGAAATGGCATAAAAGTCTGGGGGAAAGTGATGCATTTCTAGGAACTTCAGACTTATGGTATTCATGTGACGCTGAATAATTTGTTTACATGTGAGACGTGTGTGTCTGGTAAAGCTGTTGCTGGAAAATAAGAATGCACTGAAGCAGGTCAGCAGCATCACTTTCCCAGTCTTTATCAATGTCCAGTTCTACGGACTCAACTCTTGGGTTCTGTTATTTCCTGTTCTTGATACTGTAACAAAATACCGTGGACTGGGAAGCTTGTCAACAACAGAAATGTATTGCTTACAGCTCTGCAGGTGAAGAAAACAAGATCCAGCTGCAAGCAGCTTGAGTGTCTGGACAAAACCTACTCACATCTCCTTATGTGCAGCTTCCTGATATGTTCTCACAGGGCAGAGGCAAACAAAGGTCACTAGCGAGGCTACCATGACCCTTTGACGAATATCATAATACTGGTTAAGTTTCAACATGTCAAGCTTTTGAGGGACACATACATTGGAACTGTGGCATGTTGGGAAAGGCAGTTTCTTGTTTTGATAGGTTCATTAATTCTATTTTCACAGAAAGTTGAAACACATGTGACCTTATCCCAAATGATCACATTTGGCTGGATTAGGCAGCAGAGACAAAATGTGGCCCCCTCTACTTATCAGATAGATAATTCATGTGTGTATTTTCAAATAAAACCCCTGCAAATCTGAGTAATAAGTTATGATCATTACACAAAGTAGAATTCATAAAAAGGTATCTGTGACAAAATATTGGTAAAGAAGTTATCACTTTGTGCCTGTCTAGATATTAGACAAATAAAAATTGCATGCCTCAAATTGCATTTAATTAGCATTCTGTGGGCTACACATGAAAGTTGGAACAGGAAAATGATAATGAACTTTGGAAACTGTTTTAAATTTCAGGCAATGGACTATATCCTTTCTGAAGGACAGGGCAGTTGAGGTCTCTCTGGAGTCTGGAGCAGGCACTGTTCTATTGTTACACTAAACAGAGAAGTAGATGAACATTTAAATGACTAGCCATACTGGATAAGAAACCAATTTTATACTTTAAATTATTCTCAGAGTGACATATTATAAAAGTGTCATATTATGCTTTTATTCCTCCTGGTATATTTCCTTTACTCTTGAAAAGATGTCATGTAAAAATATGAAAATAATAGTTATTTTTAGGAAGGACTAATTTTCTCTAGCTATTCATGTAACTGCCTTTTGAAAGACCAGAATCTTATTCGGTTCTACCAGAATATTTTTCTAAGATTTAAAACATGTTCAACTGTTCCAAAGAACCTAGGTCAAATATTGCTTCTCCTATATAAACAACATGATAACATTTGAAGCATAATCAAATCAAATAAGAAAACCCCAACTATTATAAGCAAATGAAAGTAAAATCTAGTATTTTCCACAGACTGAGTATATCTTCTTCCTATTTATTGGGCAAGAAGTATTTCAGATTTTGGATAGGATATTTTTTAGGATGCTGAAGTGTTTGGATATACATAATAAGATATATTGGGGATGGACTTAGGTCTAAATATGAAATCATTATGTTTCATATATACCACATACATGCATCCTAAAGATACTTTAGTAACCCAGGGCTTGCTACATACCACATAAATACTCTACCATTGAGCTGCATTTCTAGTCCTTATATATAAAATGCTTTTGAAAGAATAGAAAATACAGCCTAACTCCAGCCTTCTAAGGAGCCCCAAACACTTCATATTCCAGAGCCCGCTCTTTGTGCTCTTTGTGCTTTTTGTTAGAAACTAGGTAAAAGGTCACATTCCAGAGCCTGCCCTTTGTTCAGAGCTAGACAAAAAGGCCTTGAATAGGTGATCTTGGCCCCACAAGGTAAGTAGAAATGAGCTAAGCTTATCTTGCTTCTCTAAACTGCTTACGCCATTACCCCTATCCAGGAGTTCACGCAGCTATAGACTCCAAGAAAATAGGAAACTAATTTGTCCACTGAATGCAGGCTCCAATAATTTAAACTGATTGGCCTAAAAACTATGGAGTGGTACAGATAAATTGGCTCGCACTTCACAGGCTCTCGATGCTAAGGAATGATTGGTTTGTGATTCATGGGCTTTGTCGTAAACTTATAAAAGCTGTCACAATTCGGCACTCGGACCTCAGTCCTCTATCCCTGCGCAGTGTACGGCTGTGGAACTCAGAATTCTGGAATAAAGAAATCCTCATGTTATTGCATTGAGACCATTTCTCTCGAGTAATTTGGGTGTCACCTTCCGAGGCATGGGGTGCTGGGACGCCCTCGGTTTTTGGGGGTCTTACACTTCCATTTTGTTCATGAAACTCTGTATCATGTTGACACTCAAACGGTGTAGGATTTGGGGATTAGAGATGCTCAACACTTGTAGCTGCTTGTATTATGAATGCTATTATATACCCCCTCCCCAAAACTGGTCATTTGAGAGTGTCTGCCAATAGCTTCTAGAAACCTGCCCCTAACCGGTTCTGATTAGTAAATAAAGATGGCAGCAACCAATAGCTGGGCAGGGCAGACAGAGGCAGAGCTTTAGGATTCCTGGGCTTGGGTCCGGGAGGAGGGGGAGAAGGAGATCTGCCATGCCTGAGTGTGGAGTAGAGGAACGATGCCACACCTGAGAAGAGTGCAGGACAGAGAGGCGTGGCTGCCATGTGAAGGAGTCAGGAGAGCATGGCTCCCAGCTCAGCTAAGCTGTGAAGCCCTCTGGGTCTAGAGTAGCCAAGACAGAACATAGAAGTAGTGAGTAATAACTTTGGATTAACCACATGGGGTTAGGCAGTGACCCAGCTATTGAGATGATTAAGGCATATTAAAATAAAAAGGCAGTGTATATGTCTTACATTTGGGAACATAAACCACTGAGGCAGATAAAAAAACCTACTGTTGGGATTATATAATATTTAATCCAGCAGACATTGACCAGTCTGTTTTAAAATGTATTGCTGCAAAGAGCCCACCTCAAACTCGACTTGCAACGAGGGTCTTTTCTTACTAGACTCATATAACTAAGCTTCACTGGTTTCAGCAAGGCAGGTTGTAAAGAGGGAGGTAGAATCATTGTATGGCTTTTCAGCTCATCTGTCTTACAGAAGATGGGTGAGCTTATCCTTCCTGCTTCTGTCCAGTAACATTAGAACACATCTAAATGTTTGTGTTCCTGCAGCCACTCAATCTCAATTAACACTGTATATACAACTCCCCTGCATGGAGCTGCAGATATATTTAAAATCATATGGACGCATTTTTTGTCATATTTTCTCCTTATACAGGGCAACTTTTATTTAAGTTTCCTATATGTTCTTTGATGATCTGGCATCCCATTTCATTTTATCACCGTATAACATCCCATTGCATGGCTATACCATATTCTGTTTATCAGCTCATCTACTGAAGGATACATTCTAAAAATGTACCTTTTATGAAAAACTAACTAACATTGGGATAATTTTATAGAAAATTTTCTGATAATAAAAATACAAGGGTATTATGAATTCCAGGAAGATAGTGATTTAGTAACTACTATTTTTAAAAAATAGTTTTAATAGAAAGCTATTAGTGAACTAAATCTTGGGGTACAGATCTAGTAAAGTGTTTGTCTAGGATATACCGGGCCCTACCATTTCAGCCTCAATACCACAAATAAATAAGTAAATAAGCACAGATTTTGGAGATTAATATCTTCTTTTTTTTGTCTTTTGCTTTCTCTGCGTGGAGTTAATGAGCCTTGGTATCAGATTAAAAGACTCATTGCTGTCATATTTAATAGGCCAGCTTGATCTAGTCTAAAACACAAAATGCTGCTTGCTGGAAGTTTGTGTGGGAATATTTAGATGTCATAGTGATTGGAATGTGTTGTTGAATGCAGCCTCTTTGAGGTTCTGTGGGTCAAATTGAGCTTTTCCTCATCTTCTGACCATTTTTGACCCTGTGAGATAACATTTAACTTTTTAGTGCTCTGAAGACCAGTGCATCCTTGTAGATGGCTATTGTCCACTTATGCCCTGTGCCCACAACTGGGGAGCAGACCACATGGACTTGAATGCTTCATTTCTCTTTGTTGGGGCTCTTACTAAATGAGTGCTGTGCTAACAGCCTGTAGACATCTGCTTATGTAATCTTCATCTCAGTCTTTGGATTGGTAGCATTACAAAGTTGAAGACTGTAATGTTTAGAGAAGCCGATCAACTAACGAAGAAAATAACCCAAATTAACTAGTCCCAGAGGCCCCAACACTAGTTACCTGGTGTTGCCTGTCTGGTCCACCCATTAGTGAAGGTGGTGGATGCTGTGAGGACCCCCTCCAAGCACTGATCACTCTGTAGATCAAATGGCCCAGGACAGGGCTTGCTGCCGGATTTCAAATGCTCTGCTGATGCTGATTCTTGAATGCCCCGCTACTACTGAATAACCTGCTCCTGCAGGTTCTCTAGAGAGTATCAGGAAGTGGGATCTTCCTGTGTCAGATGTGGCACAGGCCTCTGGCTGAGCTGGCTGCTTGGCCACAGGAGCCAAGATGGTGGGGACTTTAGACCATTGGGCTTCCTTTAACAGTAGGACTCCCTGCAGGTCAGATGTTCCCCCCAGGACACGTGCCCAGCCAGCTGTAGAATTGCCCGGCTCCCTCATGCGGAAGGAACCTTAGGCCGTGACCTAAGCAATCCTTCGCTCTGGTGTACCTGGCTGAGCTGGCTGCTTTGTCACTGGATCCAAGACAGTGGCGACCTTGGACCAGGGTTCGGTCTAACCGCCTTATATATTTTCCTACATGTATTTCTGCAGAGACAGAGAGAGCAACTGATCCACTGGACTTCGAATTTCAGAAGTCTATGAGCCACCGCGTGTGTGCTAGAAATTGGACTCGGGTCCTCTACAAGAGCAATAAGTACTTTAAACTACTGACCCATCTCTCTCTTCAGTCCATGGAAAACTGTTCCTGATTGTTTACTCATGGGAGCTCCCTCTTGCAGAAAACCTCCAATGGATTAATAAAGATGAGAGAAAGAAAGATTATCTCTAGATAAATACCACAAGAAAGCTATAGAAGATACAATGATAGTGATTAAAATTCCCAGGCAAGAAGTAGCAGAAAGATGTTGCTGGGCCAGTGCCAGCAGCACTATGCCAGTACAACTTTCAAGTCTGTGGACTATAATCTTGCTGATTGGATGAATGTGTGCTTATATCTGATCCTTGGCACCAGGATCCTGGACAAAAATAAAACTGTACTATTAGGAATATTTTGGAATATTTGGAAGGGTGCCTATATTGGTGAACACAAGAGTTACTGTATAGTGATGGCCTTCAGCATCCCCTTCATAAAGTAGCTTTGAAAACTGCCAGTGTGTGATTGCCATTAGATTCAGTTAACATGGATTTGCCTCCAGAAAATAATAGGAAGAATGGTTAGTCCTTTTATCTCTGAACATGGAATGAGATACATTTTGAAATACCCTTCTCTAATTTTATACTATTGGACCAATGAACTACATACAAATTAAGATGTAACCATTTAATGCACAGGAATTTGATGGTAGTGATGAATTGATCATTTCTGTTACTTCAGGATTACACTCTGCAAATGTCATTCTGTTAAATGTAGACTGCTTTTCATAAGGTTCTTCAGGGTACATAGTAGCAAACAAAGTTTCAAATTCTATAGACTCCTTTCACTAGGATATGAAAATGACATCTTCATAGCGTGAGACCTTCTAGCAACTGGCCTATCGTCATTGTTTTATTTTTGTGGTTGTTGTTCCTAAGGATTGCATACATATTCAGACCATTTTGGTTGCTAACCATAGTACTTTCATTTCTGGCAAATTTTGTAGTTTTATTATAGGTGTTTAAAAAATTTTTTTTAACCCTGGAGTTTTCATTTTAGCATAAGAGTAAGGCTTCTGGTCCAGTGTGGTCAAAAATGGAGCTGACTTCCTGTGAAAAAGAACATTTTTTTTTTTTTTTAATAATGAAGAAAGCAAGTAGAACAGCTATAGAATGCTCATCTTTCATGGTTTCATTCTCTTTAGTGCCAAGTCTCCCAAATAGAATAGTCACTGTAGTTGTACCAAATGAGTTGTTTATTGCATTTTTTCTTTTTTTTAAACATTTTTAATGACCTGCTTCTTATTTTCTGTGCATTGGTGTTGGCCTGTGTGTATGTCTGTGTGAGGATGCCAGATCCCCTAGAATGGGGGGTAACAGACAGTTGAAAGCTGCCATGAGGGACCTCTGCAAGAGCAGCCAGTGCTCCTAACTACTGAGCCACCTTTCTGCTCCCCTTTGTTGTGTCTTCAATACAGTACTTTAAATCTGCTTTGTGTTCTGTCAGTTTAAAAGAGAGAGAGCTTGAGGGAAAACAGCATATTTGCACACTGTCAAAATATCTTATCAAAAATGTTTTACTAATATTAAGTTGAGAATATGACTCCATGGGCAAAGCACTTGCCTTGCAAACATGAGGACTGGAGATTGGATCCCTGGATCTATATAAAAGATGTACCTGTGGTAACCTGTCTATAATTCCAGCCTTTAAGAGGCAGAGACAGGGAGCAAGCTGTCTAGACAAAGGAGATCCTGTAGCAAGCTGATTAGACAAAGCTTTATGTTCAGAGAGAGACTCTGCCTTTATATATATAGCAGAGAGCAAACAAAAGATACCAGATGTTAATCTCCAGACTCTATATGTATATACCCGATGTTAATCTCCAGACTCTATATGTATATACACACATGCAAATATATATATATATATATATATATATATATATATATATATATATATACACATACATGCACATGTACACACCTGCTGTACTAAAACCGCAACAAAAGGGGATAGAGAGATGGCTCAGCATGCATGCATTTTTGTTGTGGTGGTGACTTTATAATTTCACTGTGCAATTAAATATCTCACTTGTTAAATTTTTATTGTGTATATATATATATAAGGAAGAGCCTATAGTACCTCCAACACTCCTTAAATGAGATATTATTTGTTACACATAGTCCTAATTTTTTTTGTATATTTGATAATTTTCTGAAATTGCTGAAAAATCAAAAGTTGGGAAACAACTTGTTTTGATGACCTAAAACCAATGGTTTATAGAGATTTTGCATATATCCTGTGTTTTGAGAGGCAGAGGAATTGATTGTTCAGAGTTCTTTTCTCTAAGGAGCAGAAACAATAGAATGAAAATAGATTGTAACTGCCCGCAGTTACATCGAATGGGTTACCTGTAAGAGAAGCTGGGGATGTATGGGAAGGAGGCAAGAGAAGAATGAGACCAAGACAACAGTTGCTGATTAAGGTTCCAAGGTTTAATGGAGGGCTCAGAATTTAAAGTTTCAGGTGATGATACCTCTCTCCCAAATTCCAAGGTCTGTTCAGAACTGGTCTGACTGCTCAGCTGTGTTGGTTCCACTACTTAGGCAGCTGGGTGGGTCACCTGCTTAATTCAGGAATTTGTAGAGCTGGAGGAACAATGAACTTCACCTTGATCAAAGCACTCCATCCTAGGTGGCAGAGGTATTACTGCTAACACAGGTATGGAATTCCTGCCCAAGGGCTGGAAGGGGAAGGCACAATAAATATATTAGAAAGGGTGATTTACTGTATCTTTTTACACAATAGTGGTTAGGTATTCTAGTAATGGCCATTTGCACTCTGGAGACAGAAGCCCTGCTTGCTGACCAGTATGTGAAGCCACAGGCTCCTACAGAGTCATCTAGAACTAACAGCCTGG
This sequence comes from Apodemus sylvaticus, assembly GCF_947179515.1. NCBI lineage: Eukaryota > Metazoa > Chordata > Mammalia > Rodentia > Muridae > Apodemus > Apodemus sylvaticus. The sequence goes on along the minus strand of NC_067474.1, from coordinate 10,346,303 downwards.
AGCTCCTGATGAACCTTTAGGGTGTGATCCACATTAGAAGGCTGGAGTCAATGACATTGCTGCTCCATTCCACTTATTTCAGTATCTAATTAATACTCAGTGCAAATATTCCAAGAAGCCTAATGTTCAACACTGAGTTAAGCTGTTTTCTTATTTATTCTGTTATGTGTTTCAGTTTATAGAGTGAAAGCCCAAGAATGATGGTTTTATTATAAGGCTTCCTGTCTTGAGTTTTGGTTTGATTAGAAATGTCATTGAAAATTGGTCTGTATGGGAGCAGTGAAAAAATTCTATCACAGGATAAAATTAGTAATAGCCGAAGAACATCAAAATTGGACTACAGAATATCATCTGAGATTGTGAGCTACAGCTTCCTTTTGAAGTAAGACTTTCAGCATAGCTTTGTATTGTTTTTGTTTTTAATATAACTTAAAATTAGCTTCATAGTCTGGTGTTTTAGGGAGTATCTTAGGGTTTCCATTTCTGTGGAGAGACACCATGACCAAAGCAAGTCTCATAAAGGACATTTAATTAGGCCTGGCTTACAGGTTCAGAGGTTCATCCATTATCATGATCAAGGCAGGAAACTTGGCAGTATCTAGGCAGGTATGGTGCTGGAGAAGAAGATGAGAGTTCTGTATCTTGATCAGAAGGTATCCAGGAGAAGACTGATTCAAAGCAGATAGGATCTCAAAGCTGCTCCACAGGGACATGATTCCTCCAACAAGGCCACACCTACTTCAACAAGACCACACCTCCCAATAGTGCTACTCCCTGGGCCAAGCATACTCAAACCACCATGGGATATGATCATTTTATTGACCTTCCTTGGTGGTTTCGCATGCCAGGGAAATGTTTCTATCATATTAAAGAAAGAGGATGAATTTCATTCTGTCAGGAGAAAGTAAAGTGGTATCGACTCTTATTTCTAGTGAATGAAGGTGATTTAGACATCTTCAAATGGGATGAAGCCTTCACACAGCTGCAGAAGGGGATGAAGTAATGGCTCCATTGCCAAAATACTTTCTGCATAAACATAAGGACCTGAGTTTTGATCTCCAGCACTCAAATATACATACCAACTACGGAGACACATGCCTATAAGCACCCCTTCTTCTAGGATGGAATGTTTCACCAACACCCTCCCTCTACTTTTTGTTCCATCCATGTCTATGGTAAATAGGATGGGATGTAAGATACTTACTGAGGGTATATCTCCCCTATTCAGACCACTGACTCCTATACTGATTGCCTCACACATACCAAAATAATGCTTTGCCACTTTTACATATCCCTCCACATCTGAGTTGGCAACTAAAATTGACCATAATGTCTTGTATCAATAACAGAACAAGTGCTATCCACAATGTCATTGGAAAATTGTTGGGATGTATGTGGACAATTGTCTTTGTTTCTTACTATGGTATAAATTAATATATTACCATATTAATCATTTCTAAGAGGTTCAATGAAATTAAGTACACTAACATTGTACAAATATTATTTTCATTCATTTCTGATACATTTACATCAAATCAAAAATATGTATTACTACACACTAACTCCCCATTCCCTACTCTCCACCAGTTTGTTCTTTCTGCCTCTATAAAATTTGGCTATTCTAATACTTCATAGAAGATATATCACACAATATTTGTCACTGTCACAGCAACAAGAATACATTGGGTGACTCTTAAAGACATTATGATAAGTTGAAGACAATTAGTGAAATAAGCTATTGATGGTGTTCAGGATAGTCTCTCGGCAATTTGCTTTTCTTTTGATGTTGGTCTTATAGGCAAAGAAGAGTATAGAAAAAAGTGACTATTTGGTTTTACATAGGGGTCTTTAGCCAGCCATGTAGTATGATCCTTTAAATGCCAGCTCTAGTCAACTATAAGAAATTCCAGATACAGAGCATTAGAGGGATGAAGATATTTCTGCTCCGTGCTTAGTCTCATAACATCCATATAATGTATTTCAGTATTTATCAGAGCAATGTAATTAGTAGCTTCTAGCTAGTCTCAGGGCTACCTGGAACTTACTAAGCACACACTTATGCAAATATGTACCTGAAGTGGGTACCAAAAGAAAACATTATGAGATCTTTCTCTTATTGTATCTTTATTTTAGTTATTATATAGTACCATGTGCTATTTAGCAAATTCTATATTTCTGTGATCTAATAATTTCACCGTTAGGACAATAGAGAAATTTAGTGAAAATCTTTACAAAAAGGTATAGAGGAGAAGATATATTCATTCTATCCACTGAAGTTCCTCAGGTCATACATTTTTAGTAAACTGATAAATTACCCTGATGACAGGTCTTCCTGCTTTTTAACAACTTCTCCACCCCTTTCTTTATAATTTGATGCATCCATAATGAAATCTTGTTGAGCATAAATAAGCTTTCTATTATGCTTCATAAATGAATCAGTCATTAGGACTATGAGATTTGAATTAATGAGATTCACATAATTTTAATATGCTTCATATAATTCTAGTTTCTGAAAGCTGGAGGAGCTCTAAACCCACATGTGTTAATTAGACAGTTGTAGATTAGCTAAACAGATAGGAGGGCAAAAGAACACAAACAGTACTCTCCAGGCCCCTGGGACCTGCAGGGAAGTCAGTTGAGGACAGCTCTGGGCTCAGCTTCCTGACAGCACTGTGACTGAGCAAGTCCTGGCTGTCCTTGTGAGCCAGGGTCCACTTCCCCTGCAGCAGAAGCTGTTGCTGTGCCGACCCAGCTGTTTCAGAGTCTGCCTGTTCTTGGCTTGTCCTGACTCATAACTTCACTGCTGTTCTGTCTGCCTGCCTTATGCGCTGCAAAGACAAAGTCCCAGTAATCTTTGCATCTCTGATTTAAATCTCCACAGAGATGGGCTTTGACTATTTTAAGTAGTTACACTGCATTTTGCCAGAGAAATATGGCATTCAGAGATGGTAATACCCTGCCTATAAATTAGCTGTTCTCAGGCCAACATCCTCTCCCTGGGCCTGTATGCTGAGAAGCCATGGCCCACCTCCTAGAGGTCCCATGAGCATGGGATGTGTTTGAATAACAGCACTGGGATTCCCTCCCTTGTTGAACAGAGAAAGAAACCCGAAGCCTGAAAGCTCAGCTGAATCCAAATAGATTCTTTCAAACCCACTGGGTCTTAGAAATACATCTCTGCATTTCTGAGGAATCTTGCCTCTGCCTTTTTTCTTCTGTCAAAAGGTGGGTTAAACATCTATAAAAGGTAGGTTGATTGACACACCTTGTTTGTGAAATGTGAAAAGTCGTTATCTCCAATGTGACTCTATCAAAATTATTCATGATAAGATCATAAGCATGTCTCATTGGATTGGAACACTGAGTAAGTCCAGCCATGGCATATTGCTTATTTTCATTTGTTTTCCTTAATCTGAACAAAGAATGGGATGCTTATAAATAAACACGTAACATTGCAAGGGAGACTGTTATGAAGCTTAGCAAAAGGTCATGTTATTTAGGAGGTTTTATTAGTGATTTGTTTAGAAGCTGGAAGCCATGCAAGATGGCCAACAGAAATTTATTTGACTGGTATTTATTGAAAACTAAGTATGTACCAGACATTGTGTTAATCCTTGGAAATTCAGAACTGAAAACCAGGTGTGGGTTCTGCTGGTATAGAGATCAAATGATACAATCAACTCAGTTTCCCAGGTTTTCAGAACAATGCAGATTAGGTTAGGGACTAAAACAAAATCCTTGAGTCTTACTTCAAAGTTTTCTAACTGAAGAATAAAAGGCCTGGAGAGATGTCTCAGTGGTTACAAGCACTGGAAGAGGACCTGAGTTTGATTCCCAGCACCCGGATGGCAGTTCACCACTGTCTGTAACACCAGGCTTGAAGGATCTTATCTCTGTAAGCATTACACACAAGTGATACACAGACATATATGCAGGCAAAATACTATAAACAGAAAATAAAATAAATTTAAAATAAAGTATAAATGAAAGACTATGTATAAATTAGCAGGTATAACATTAAAGTGTCAACCTAATCTCTGTTATAAGCAAATTGTGAGTCAGGCTACTGTCGTAATGATAGTTTTCATAATTCATAATTCATAGCCTGATTGTCTTTATGGTTGCTCCCATGCTTTCTCTCCCCATTTTCATCATTTCCTTTATCAAACTACAAAAAAATGCAGCAAAGAAATGACTCAGTGGCTAAGAGTTCTCTCTAAGAACCCAGGTTTTATTCACAGCATTCACATGGTGCTCACAACTGTCTGTATCTCCAATTCCAGGAGATTCAACATCCTCTTCTAGTCTCTGCAGACACCAGGTATGCACATGGTATATAGACATCCATGCAAACAAACACATATATGTATATTTTAATTTTTTAAGTAAGTAAATAAAAACAAAATCAAAAGGTAAAAACAAAACAAAATAACAGCAACTAAAAAAACCTCTCAGCAAGTTACTAGTAATCAATTTCATCCACTGGGTTTATATTAAACTTTGATAAACCCAACAATACATCGTGAAACCTCAAGCCTCAGGCCCTGTGTGATTTGCATTGTGGGAGCTTCCCAGTATCTGTGCTGCTCTCAGCTCTGATTTACTTTCTCTTGCAGCAGATTCATCACAGCTCACAAACCCCTTGCTTGCAACCCACTGAAGCCATTATGGAGATGCTTCCCGGAGTCGCTGGGCACTGGGAAGGGCACTGCGCTCTCTGAGAGCATGGCAAATATAACCTCACATCTATTCTAAAGCCCTGGCAATTGCCTTGAATCCTGGGAGTTGGGGGATAAAAATACAAATTATAATTTTTATGATACTTGTGTGATAAATGTGCCACTCATATTTTTTAAGCCAGTGTAATTAATACTTGCATTTAAATTTATGAGCAATGATTATTCAGTCACATTTTTGTTATATTATTTTATTTTATTATTATTTTTATTTATTCTTATTTTACATCCTGCTCACTGCCCATATTCACCGTTTCTTCTTAACACATTTGACTGTGGTCTCTCTGTCTACTCTGAGGCAAGGTAAGAATAGTGACAGGGTGAGACCATCTAGATACTGTAATGTACTGAGGATGAAATTTTATGGTAAACCTTGTTCCTTCTCACTTCGGTTGGCTAAGTATCTGCCATGTTTAGTTGCACATATAGCATAATTTTAATTTTTGGAAGGTTGTCCACCTTTGAAATAGAATCTGATTCAATGTTAGAATTGCTAGCTACTGCCTTTCCCTATCTTGTGTGGCAGAGATATCACCTACAGGAAGTAAAGTAGAATTTTCCTGGTATTGTTCAGAAAGATTGATTTGATCTGTGCTCAACAACTTACACTGGTAACACCAAAAAATTATAATGTAAAGAAAGGATTTCCATTCTTTTCAAATAATTATCAATATTTGTACTGGTGTACCTTGACAGCCAAGTTGATGTCATTGGAGGCACCTTGGGAACATGCCTCCGGGAGTGTCTATAAGGGCATTTCCAGAGAGGTTTACTGAAATTGAAGACCTGCTCAGACTGTATGCAGTACCATTTGATGGGTTCATGTCACAACCCAACTAAAAAAAGGAGAAAGCAAACTTAGTCCCAGTATTCATCTCTGCCACCTGGTTGTGACTGTGGGCACAATGTGACCAGTCACTTCCTGTCCCTGCTGCCACAGCTGGAGCCACTCTCATTGCCACGTCTGTTCCTTCCTGTTCCACAGTGATGGACCATAGCCTCAGATTAGTTTGCCTTTGTCAAGCAATTTGTCTTCAAGATAAGAAAATATCTAGTACAGCATTAAAGCATGATAAAAAAAATTGTCTCGTAAATATGAGTTTAAAAAAAACCTGAGCCTTCATTAGCTTTTATGTGTCATTTAAATAAGAAGGATAAAGAACTCTGCTCATTTTAGTGAGTAATATTTTTACTAAAATTCATACTTTCACTTACACCTTGCAATTTTAGGGAGTGAAGAATGGTTTTATTATTTTGATTATGTCCCTCTGACAATAAGCATACTCTCTATAAAAGACAGAAAAAGAAAAAGAAAGAAAAAGACAAAACACCCCAGAAAACTATTTGCCTCTTCCTTTAGAGTCAGTTAATAACTTATCTCTGAATCTCCTTTTGCCTTAGTCACAGTGCATGTAATTATTATTGTTACTAAAAATAAAAATAAAAATAAAAATAAAAATACCTTGAACTCCCACATGGTCCAGCTACCCTGCCCTTTGAGTTCGTGTCCTGCTCCATTGAACAGTACTTACATATGGTGGAGGTAGCAGCACACACATTTACTGAAGAACTGCTTACAAAAGCCAACATCAGTGAAATCATCATAGTGGTCTATCAACCAATGAATGCTAGCAAAAAGTATGCTGTATGGAAAAGAGTTTATATTCAGTCAGAAAGAAGAATGAAATTATGACATTTGATGAAGTAGAGATGGAAATAGAGATAATCATTTTAACTGAAATAAGTCAGACCCCCCAAAAGTCATGTTTTATATGTATAAATATATTATATGTATGATATATAATATATAGTATATGCATATATATAATATGCATATGTATGTGTGAAACTTATGTGTGTGTGACATATATGTGTGAGACATGAAAGCAGAAGAGGCTGGATAAAAGCAGCAGACCAGAAGGTGGATGGGGAAGAAATGGGGAAAGCAGAGGAAGAGGAGACATGAGGAGGTAAATATAATAAAAATATCTTATACTTTAAGGAAGATATTAATAAAGTTGATCACTATTATGAAGGAAAGATTCCTCCTTTATACCTTTTTGCTCTTTGTAGTTAATATCACAAGACTCTCATAAGCTATTTAGAACTCATCCAAGTACAGAAAACCCTATCTGCTGGTTCATCTTGCCTTGCAGAAGACAGAGCATCTTCTTTTGAGGATCTTAGAGCTGTTGTGCCCACTCGTAGGGAATATAGATACCATTTGGGGTGGAACTCTTCAGGTCTTTGTAGCCTCAGTCTTCTGGGTAAGATTACTAAATACTTCAAAGGGTCTTTGATAGAAACTGTAATGGAATGTGTGTGTGTGTGTGTGTGTGTGTGTGTGTATTCATAAACTCTTTAAAGTTAAGCCACACTGTTTTATTTTTGGCATAAATGTTCTTAAGAGGTTTAGCATAGTACCTGGGACAGAATAGGAGTCAATAGAACATTTTATTTGTATGTGCAGTTTTAGAAGACTACAATATATAGCTGGTTTACAATCAGAAACCTGTCTGAATTGGGCAGATTCAAGCTGAGCTTCCACTCAGCAGATGCTGTAGCCAACCCACTATTTTTCAGTACTGATATCAGCTGAGAGCTTCACAGTGACCCACACTGAACACAAGCATTTATAATTTAGACAGACAAATGAATATTCACTAAGCAATTATGTAAATATAAATTTACATAAATGCAATCCAAATGCCCAAACAGAAAATGGCAAAATAAATTATTTTGTTTTGATTTAAAATTCAGTAACTATTAAAATTATTACAAGGAATTGCTTTAAGAGTATAATCACATCGCATGTTCAAAAATGTGTGATACAAAAGCACAGAGTGTAACTATAATTTTATAAGAACAAATACATGTTTATGCATAGGAAAGTTGATTACATACCACATCAAGTAGATATTATTGCTGGTGATAGTATTATGAAACATAAAGAAGTGATTTGTAGGAGAGCCAGGAGGCCAGTAGATTTGTTTTTCTAATGTTTGCATTTATAATTGGGTAATTTGCATGTCTTTGATGAGAAAGCAACATTTTAATATCTATTCTTTCCTTTCCCTGGAGTTATTTCCTTTGGAAGATGGGGTGAGGAATAAGATTAAGGTCCCCAAGGACTCTTCTGTTTAAATGAGACAAGAATTGTCCTGATGAAGGTCTTTGCTATGGGATTCAAAGAGACTTTAATTGTCTGAAAAGATTACTCTTTTTCTGCTATTAGTTTTATTTTTGTCTATCAATTTTAAAGATTAAAAACGTATCTAAAGAGAAAAGTTCCAGAACTGCTTCCAGGGAAAATGGGCGCTTGATTTCCAAGTCAAATTTGGAAATCTAGCACATTTGATTAAACTCTTTTGTCACTATCAAAGTCTGCAGTTTCTTTTCCCATTTTCTGTTACACCTACCGAGTTCTAATCCTACTGGACCAAAGTAGCTCCCTCATGAGGTCATCTGATTTTAATTACTGCTGTCTCCAAGTACGTCAATGCTAAGAACTAAGGCTTCAACAGCGGACTTAGAGGGAGGCATGATCCATCAGAACATTGGTCCATAAGAGCAGGACCTTCTCAGTCCCTCTCTCTTCTCAATGCTCACTCTTGGGTTAATGTAGTGTGTGAGAGCAGTTTATTGAAAGTGGCAGTCTAAGAGATAATGGTACCTTCTGGTAGAGCAGACTAGCTGCTGCCTCATAAATTTTGATCATGAATGATGCAAAGAAGAGTGTCCCTTTCTTTTAATTAATATCCTTAATGGCAGCACAACACTATAAAAGATTAACAGCTTATTTTGCAAAAAAAAAGAAAAAAAAGACCCAGGTTCCAGTTGAACTTTTGTGCTCAGTAGTTCATAAATGAAATTTCACTTCCTACAAACAAGTTGATCAAAGGTAAATCCTTTGTAATTTTGGGTAGTGAATCTATTTTATTTTTAAATTACTGTATTATAGTGACTTTTAAAAATATTAATAATGTGCCTTCTTTTGGTCCAGTTTCTACCAACATCAAGGTGATTTCAAAATTAATATAAGTGATCCTGTAATGAGTGAGTGCACC